>NC_142813.1:17469224-17769224 GCF_049724085.1 Artemia sp. Qi Xiang Cuo | reverse complement strand
GATTCTAATAGGCTTATTACAGCTTCTATTACTTAACTGATCCTGAATGATCAATTTGTTCGATATATATAGCAAAAAAAACATTATTATAACTAGCTGTAAACCGATATTTCTAGAATGAGACCATTATTTGATCACGCAATTTGGCAATTTTTAGTTTTTGGTTAAAGAAAAATAAACATCAAGATGAACGTAGCTGCTAAAGACGTGTTTGATTACTTTGCCTGAAAGGGTACCAAGGAACATAGGTGTGAGAGTATAATCACTGTCTTTGAAAAGGTGTAGAGCATCATGCAAATAGCATGGTAATTCCTATACGTCCCAGCAAAGTATAAGGCCGTGTGAGGGGGTACTAACTCTCTTTGAAAAGGTGTATAGGTCCCGTAGAATAGCATGGTAATTCCTATACGTCCCGTAGAAATGGAACATAGGTCTCTACTGGAAACTACATTCGTCTTTAACAACTTTAAAAAGAGCTAATAAATTAAACTGAATATTTGACGTATAATGATATTTATTACTGAAAGATCATCAGTTCAAAACGTTACTATAATTTTAATGTTTATTTTCAGAGATAAGTACAAAAGAAAATATTTGTCACAAAATTGGTTTTCAGTAAAGCGCCAATGACGCAGTAGGTTTTAGTCTTTTACAGTGAGAGAAGGAGGTCATACCCAAACTCTTGTTTGTGGTGATTTGTGTTTGTTTCAAGCTTAATTTGCATATTCAATTTAAGTTTCACTCGTTTTAAGATTTAATTACTAATTTACATTAATATCTATTGCATGTTTGTTTGCATTGATTGTTTATTTAATTTCTGTTCGTTTTAACCACAGTTTATAGACAGTAAGCTTATCGCAGATCATTTCTGGTCATCGTGAACAAAAAGCTCCTCCCACTTCTTTCTGCCTTAGCTTGTTTAGCCTGTTTCTTTCCACTCGCACCCCTGTCCGGGTTTTTATAATGGGAGAGATAGAGAATGATCATACTGCTATATTCTGTCTACTGTGGTTTTAACTTTCATTTGTACTTCAAAATATTTATTTCGTCTTAAGCTTGATTTTCATATTCAATCTAAGCATTACTCGCTTTAAGATCTATTTAATTATTTATATCATTACTTGTTGTAGGTTTTTGCTATGATTGTTTATTTAATTTCTGTTCGTTTTGGGTTTCATTTATTGTTTAATAGTAATTTCTGGTCGTTTTGAGTTTTAATTTTAAAAGGTATTTGTATATTCTGAGCTTAAGTTTAAAATGACCTTTACTTTCCTTTGAAAAACTTATTTTTTCGGTAAGTTTTTTTTAATTAATAAATAAAAGAGGCCAAAGCAGTGATTTTTCTAAATTGAATTTTAATCAAAAGCGAGCAAAAATTAATTTGAAAAAAAAAATTTCCGAAAAAACAAATTTTTTTTCGAGGGAAGTAAAGAGCGAAGTTGAAACTTAAAACGAACAAAAATTATTACTTCATAGCCTAACTAACATATATCAATAAAACTAATGCAAATAAATCAACTGTTTATCCCTGTGTTTGTAGGATTATAGAAAACTAGCGCTTTACTGAAAACACAAAACACTATAGGAATTTTGGTACGCTTTTAACAGTATAAAAGCAAAGCATTTTTAGATTGTTGCTTTATTTATTTTTTTTGTTTAACTTGGCATCACTTCTGCACAATGAGCTTAGTTCAATGATTGACTTTCGTTTTGGATCTAAAAAAGACATTTCATAATTGTTTCGTAGACAAGTTTGAAGCGTAACTACAGACTCGCTTTAGAATCCGTACCCCAACTTAAAATTCTCCGTTTTACAGAGAGAAATAACGTGATTTCCAGAGTTCACGTTACGGTTGATATGTTCTTTGCTTCGAGTAATACTAGGTGAGACCAAGATGTTACCTGATAAATCAATCCATTATTTTACATTTTGTTTATCACTTTAAACTTATAATTTTCATGCCTAAGTTTTTAAGATAATTTTGATTGTATACTGAAAGTTACAGATATGACAGCTCCTGTAAGACTATGAAAAGCGTTATAGATTAATTTGTTGTTGTGAGGCTACGTATTTACTTTTGATTCCTAAATCAATATTATTGTTTTTTATATTTGGTTTTTGTGCTTTCAGTAAAGTGCTAGTTTTCTGTAGCCCTACAAACACAGGGGAAAAACAGTTGGTTTATTTGCATCAGTTTTATGGATATATGTTAGTTAGGTTATGAAGTAATAATTTGTGTTCGTTTTAAGTTTCAACTTCGCTCTTTATATCCCTGGGAAAAACTTTGTTATTACAGATTAATAATGTAAGAGCTGTGTTTTTATAATAATCAGTTCGCAACGGGAATCCAAATACAATTTTGCCGCCATTTTATCCATGAAAACTGAAAACATGGAGGTCAGGCGTGTGTGCAGGAATTTCTAAAGAGTATTTGAGGTTATGCGTAACTTAAGAAAACCGCACAAATAGGTCGTTTATTTACGATATTTAAGAAATGATAGGAAACCTGTAAATATTCCGGAGATTTGAGAAGGGGTGGTACCAGGGACGGACGCAGACATTTGGGGGGGGGGGGTTAATCATCGACAAATACTTTTTATGATAATTTGCATGAGAAATTATGAGAAACTGGAAAACAATTTTTTTTTTGTGGGGGGGGGGAGGGACACATTCAAAAGAAATACCAAAAATGGGCAAATTCTATTGAAGGTATAGAAAATAAATCAATCATTTTATTAATACTAAAACACTCTTACAAACGTAAAGAAAAGTTTTTTGGCCCAAGAAGCTTGGCTTGTTGTGGGCCATACAACACAATAATAAAACACTAAAAGAACCATAAATATTACCCTAAATCAAACAATATATATGAAATAAAAGTCGATGTATTTTCAGGGGTTGTGGGTCAGAAGGCCCTTCCCCTTACTTATGTGTGTTAATTCTTTACCTGTGATCAAAGAGGGCATGCTCTTTGATCACATCAATGCGCAATTTGTGTGTGATGCGCAGGGAAAGCAGTAGACACATATTCATTCCGAAGATAGAAGCTGGCAAAAAATCCAAAATCATTGGTAGAAAATCTATGTGGCCCTCCAGTAGGTGACACTCCCTATTTAATGGGGAAGCTTACGGTCGTTTATATCCACCAGTCTTATTAATTCTTGATTCTTTAACAATGTGATTATCTACTGTATACAAGAAAAAAAAAATTTTTAATGCCAAAGATTTGGCTCTGTTGAGGAGAAGGAGGGTGAGACAAGAATGCAGCTGGAGTTGAATCTTTTTAACTTGTTAAACACAAAATAAACTTTTAAACAAATATCGAAGGGTTTATAACTTTCGTGTTTTTATTGTTTTTTTTTTAATAAATAAACTGAAAATGTAAAATTCTAAATTGAAATTAGAATATACTAAATCAACAGATAATATTCAAGTTCTCTATTAAGGGTATACAATTCGAGGCAACTTCAGAGTGGGGAGGAGATTCTTATCTCGTTGACTCCTCTCAGTTATTGCATTATTATATTTTATCCACAAGTTTCTACTGATTTGATTCTTGTGCCTTTGTTTCTTTTCTTTTTAGCCTTAATTGTTGCCTCATTTGTTTCACGATCAATATCCTATTATTTTCTCAAATGAAAGCATTAATAACCAGGTAAACACTGCATTAGAAAAGCTGTTATTTCGACCTTACATTTAACAATTACTGTTCATGTAGCATATGGTAATTAATAGATATAGGCCCTTATGTTCAAGCCGTCTAAATGGTAAAGGTTACTCTGTGGCTTTGAACGTGACCTACTGACTTGCCTAATCACATATGTTCAAAAAAAAAATATTTGGCCTTCTATTTCGTCCTTTAAACAAATTATCCGTTGATTTGCTCTTTTTCCGAGCGGGTAACTATTTCACTTTCTTCTTCATTACGCCTCGCTCACCTCTATAGTACGGTGCTGGGCGGAGACTCTTACTTTCGGCGGTACGGGTGCTTGCTTCTTTTTGGAGGTTTTTGCCGCCGGGGTTCAAGGTAAGGAGGGACAGTGCTGGACGTAAGGACTACGCCTCTAGGAAACTATTCTTGGAGTCTTTTTTAAGTTGTGCTTTAGCATTTGCCAAGTCCCCGACTATTGTGACAGTGTGAATATTCTATGCATGTCTCTTCTCTTTGAGAAATATGCTTTGATCTGTCGGAAAAATAAATTACGCACGCTTTAGTTTGAGTGCTAGTGACGCACTGACTCATCGTGGATTAATAATTATTAAGGATATTTTATACCAAACAGTCAAGGTGAGTCATTAAACAGGGCAAGGGGCTGTTATTTCAACCTTTCAGAAGCCAGCCTGACCACGTCCATTCTTCACATTTTCTAGATTGCATCGC
This sequence comes from Artemia sp. Qi Xiang Cuo, assembly GCF_049724085.1. NCBI lineage: Eukaryota > Metazoa > Arthropoda > Branchiopoda > Anostraca > Artemiidae > Artemia > Artemia sp. Qi Xiang Cuo. Next base: position 17,764,842 of record NC_142813.1, on the reverse strand, counting down.
CAAATAATTCCACTGATTATTAGTTTTTTTTTAGATAAAAGGGTATTCCCTAAAAACGAAAATTTACATAAGACAAATGAGACGCACAAAAACGGTAAGATTCTACTTTAGCTACTTTTGGCTATCTTGTAAAGGCATTTTGCATTTTCAGAACTAAAACCAGAGAAAAAAAAACTGATAACTGAAAATTAAGGTAAACATTGTTTTTTCAATATTTCAACAGACCTGTCATGTAGGCAAATTTCAGGACCCACTAGAGGGAGAAGGAGTGGAGGTAGGTACTTCAAAATACCTTCTCGGGACGTATTTTAGCCTGTAGACCCATCCCTGAAAGTTTCATTTTCCTAACCTAACCTCTTTACAATATAGCCGAGTGGCTAAAGTAGAATTTTACCACAAAGGTTGCTGTCTTTCCCGCGTGGTTTCTGGATTCTTAACAAGTACCAAAATCTCAAAATAAAAATAAAAATATAAGGCAGCGTCATTCAGCCAAGGGGGCTGGATCCCCCTCCTGCCCCCCTCTCTTCCCCGTTATGGGCGCCCATGCTGGTAGCCCACAATTCCTCGTCCAAAAAGGAATTTGGGTGACACTCAAATTATAAGAAAAATTTATAACACTCAGTCGTTAATGTGATAGAATTTGGTGCTACGATTTTATGACATAGGTTCAGGCTTTTTTTTACAACATTTATTTGATTAAAAGGTTGTTTATATCAATATTTACTCTTTGATTGAATAATAAATGTAGACTTTTTTCATTGTCCCCTCTCCTGAACTGAGGTAAGCCCCTCCTACATTAAAATTATAGGAAAATTTTCGATTAATCCACTAATGAGATAGCTAACAAATAGAAATAGGCTACCTTTTGAATCGGAATTTTATCCTGAACCCAAATACATAACGACTATTTGCGTTGGACCTATTTTTTACTCCCCCCCCCCCCTAATTTACAAATATATATTTTGAGCTGTATAGGCTATATACGATGAATTTGAAGTTAAAATAACAGTTGGTCAAATTGATGGAAAATTCATTACGTCTACACAATGGATATAAGATGAAATTCAGTGCATAGCCTACAAGATGAAATTATGGCTCTAAAGACATGTCTATTTCTTAGCTATCACATTAGTGATGTTAGTCGAAAAATTTACCGAAATTATGGCCACTTCGCTAAATGATGTGTCTGATCTTGGTAATGTTCAATTAGCTAGGTAACACGCGAGACAGCCACTCGAGAAAAGCAAAGATCAAATAGACATTACCCGGTAATTCCTGTGAGAAGCTGAATAAACAAGGGGTTTCTCACTCCGGGAACTATTGTGGGGTTTAGGGGGGGAGGTACCCTCCCCCCCGAGGTTAGGTTCCTTATTTAATATATGCTATGCTTTACCCCCACCCCCCTAATGTGCAAATATATTGCCGAAATTTGTTTCTAAACTATTATATTTTCATCATATTTTGTTTTATTCATTAGCATTAATCAAACTTCACTTCTCGCGAGTTGCCTAGCTAATAGAACAGTACCATGATCTTTATCTTATAATCCATTTTGCGAATTGTTCACACTTAGGGCTATTGAAAAAGTGTAACATTACAATAGAAAATAAACCTTTTTCGTCTTGTTCATTGCTTTGTCCCTACTAGTCATTCTTAAACCAACCCATACTAGTGGAAAATGATAAAATTGATAGGGTTTGATTCAAGTCAATGACCCCAGTTTTCTTTTTAGCAGAGGGTGAAAGTTTTAAAAAAGGTGATGGAGGAAGAATTCTCAGAAAAACTATTTTTAACCAATGTTTATCCCTTGAACTGGTTGTCCTCCGAAGCATTGTTAATACAATATCCAGGATTAGTATTTTTGCAATAAAGTTATCTTCAGAGAGAAAATAGGAGCGTTGTTATTGTAAAACTGGTCAGTAATGATTTGGCCAATAAAAGACGCAGCTTATAATTGTGCAATTTTGTCTCGTGATCCCAATGATTGACGCAAAATTTGCCGTCCTCCATCGAAGTTTGAACGCTTAGAAACCAACAAGGCACTAGATATTCCATTTGCTTTTCCACGTCTCTAGAAATTCCACCGCAAAAACTTGAAAAAATTATTTAGACAATTCTACTGTATATATGTTTTATTAAACATATTTTTGAATATGTAGAAATGAATTTTGTAAATTCTTAATGACGTTTTGATACGGCAATTTCGATATGTTTCATATGGTTAATACTGGAGGCTTAGTTTCTATTCAGGGCCATATCAAGACGTTGCACGGCCCCTAGGCTCGTAATGTTTTCAGGTTACCTTATATGGGACATATGTATTTCATCGGATTTCGTCTACAAGGGACCCCGAGCTGTGGCCTCGTATCTAAGCTTACGACATTTATTACAGCGCCTCAATTGCAACAGCCGGTAATGAACAACTTTTTTTTATTGGTTTTTAACTTTCCTGATTTCATATTTTAAGGGTAAAGGGGTTATTTGATATAGGAAAAAAAAGTCAAGAAATTGAACTTTTTTCCTCAACAATGATTTTATAGCGTTTAAAAATCTATGAGTAGTTACCACGAGCTTACTCTGGGGCTGCAGTCTATAATAATCTGTTAAATAAATAACCTTCAATTTAGTATATTATGATTTTAGAAGATTCTGGGATGGTTTTTGGCCCTTAAGCCCTCCCAAGTTTGTGCCTATAACAAAGGATTTAAGTACCTTAAAGTGATTCCCTTAGCAACTGCTTATAGGACTGCTTATATCCCTGATATAGGACAGAATACGAACCCAAACTTAACATATGAATTCGCTGAAAGACATAAAATTTCAGCTGTGTTGGGATATGAATTTTCGGAAAATATCAAAAATAGACTTGCTCCATTTTAATACAGAACTACCCGTGAGTTACTGCTAATGTTTTATCAAAGTCGACATGACCACCCACCCCCCTGATTTATCCTGAACTAAAAAATTAAAACCTGAGTTCGACACTTGAAACAGAATCCTTTGTTTTTTAATCAAGCATATTTTCTAAAGAAATGTCATTCATTTAAAATCCTTTTATAATTGTACGCTTTGCGTAGAGATGTTGCAATTTTTCTTTTTAATTCTGATAATTAACAAAATGAATGTTAACCATTAAACTTGACCTGAATTTTTGCACATATTATTTTTGAAATCTGCAAAAGTAATTTTGCAGTTTGTACCGCCTTTATTTGATAAGGTTGCACATCTAACAGGTGACATTTAAATTTGCGAAATAAGCATTTTAGTTGAAAATTTTGTGCTTCGGCCTAATCAATTTGTTTTTTCTGCTAAAAGTAAGAATTAATTTATTTATTTTGTGCTCCATAACTCAATGTTAAGTAACACTTTGTAGAGATTGGGAGAGATTTTGACCATTCAATTCTTTGATGACCAAAATCGATTAGTAAAAATGTAAGTTTTCTTGAAGTGAGCCTCAATGCCATATAAAGGCTTAGAAAATATTGCGAAAAGGAATTGTTTCTAATCGGGAATTGAAGTTGATTCGATTTTCTTAGTTGAGCTAGGGGGCATTCGGAGACTAGATTAATCCCTAAATATGAGGTTAGGCTCAAGGCCGTACCCAGGATTTTTTTTCGAAGGGGTTTTACTAAAAAAAAATCGGGGGGGGGGGGGGTTAACACAAAAAAACTTAAAAAACGCATACAAAATTTGCATACAAATCCCCCCCCCCTCTGGGAACGACCTTGGTTAGGCTACTATAACATTTAACGCCTAGGCTGCAAACAACAATATTTTTCAATATAATCTTCAGATAAGACTGCTTCATATATGTTGGTCCTTCCCCTCAATAGTATTTCTAGAGTGAGGAAGGGTGCTATTCCGAGTTTCCTTTAGATAGATAGATAGGTTTATTTTCAATATAACAGTACAATAATTACACAACGATCTACAAATCCCCACAAAGGCTCCTTGGCCTTTAGCCATTGCCAAAAGGTTCCTTTACAGTACGAAAAGCCAAACATTTCTATAGTGTGGGTGCCATAGACTGAAGAAAAATGTACTTTTGCCTTGTTTTGAGATTTTAACCGTGTGCCCTTGCTGAATCCTAGTGGCCTTGAAGTCGCTCGGATTTATAGAGATCAGTAAATGTGGCCTGGCACGTACGCAGGGGGGCCTCCGGCCCCCCCCCCCCCCGAAATCTCGCGATTTTTTTATTTTCCCATAATTCTCTGATACTTCTCACAGAATAATGGATTTGAAGGATTTGCCCCCCCCCCCCCGAAACCAATTCCTGTGTACGTGCCTGAATGTGGCACATAGTTGTAGTTTTGAATTCATTAGTAAAGTTTTTGTATGGTAATCAGTTGTTGATAGACACAATATCAAATTGATTTTACCAACAAATACAGAACCAGAATATTCCACAACCGTTTTCAAAAATATGAAGTTTTTAGAGCTGCATCGCATTCTTTGAGTGTTGCCATGCTGAATAGTGAAAATGAATCAGCAATGCTAATTCGTTTAATTTTGCAGCGCTTTAGCTGTAAATAATTAAATATTTTTGAGGCAATACATTGTAGCTTTAGCTAGTACATATTGCAATCATGGAAATAAAACGTAGATTTTTTTAGGTTTTACGTTTTGAGCCAAATTAGTACAGCATTAGATTCGAACACATAATTAAAAGCAATGATATTAATTGGGTTTCAGACCGTCAGTAGAGTTTTCAGTAGGGCGATGTCATTCCAGTAGTCTGGAACAGATCGCCGAAAAATGCAAACACAGATGACAATATGTGATGGCTGAAAGTTGGCTCATTTTATATTAATTGATTCCAAACTGAAGAGTTTCTAATGTATCCTGAAATCCACGAATTGCTTAATATTTAGCAACAATATGCAGGACAAATGGTTTAGGGTGATATTTTTTTCACTTTTAAGTGAACGTAAGGCTGATTTATTATTTCCAGTGGTGTTAATTTACGAAAATGTATGAGGGGTCAAAATGTACTTCATAAAATCCAAGCGGAAGAATTTTTTTCAATTTTTTTTTTCAATGAAAATACCAAAAAAAGCCATTTTACAATTAAAATACCAAAACAATGATGTTTTTCGAAATATAGGGCCTGAAAAATGTAGGGGGCAAATATATTTCGTGCCCTCTCCCAATTGACACAACTGATTATTCCAGTGTCTATCATTTAAGGTCGATTCTTGTTCTGAGCATGCTATTGAAACAGTGTGAAAAATTCACCCTCTGGAGTCATGGCAAGCATCTACGTGAGCATGGGCCTTTGGGATCTTGCTCCCCAAAGAATCTTCAAAATTTCCAAAAATTTCTATCATTTCCACGATAACTCGCAAGTTTTTTTTCATACTCCTGTACTAATCGTACTCTTATATAGTGTTAGTTTTGTTAATACTAATGAAATAAAATAAAATAGGATGAATATATAATTGTTTAGAAACAAATTTGCGCTATATATTTGCACATTAGGGGGATGGGGTGGGGGTTAAAGCATAGCTAATAATTACATAACTTAACCTAGGTACCTTTTTCTCCCCCTAAACCCCAAAAAACAACAGTTTAAATATAGTTCTTGCCTTTGTTTATACCCCACAAGCCAGCGTAAAGTCAGCGGCAATGGTATGCATTGCCGTATATAAAAGAGTGCGTTTAGTACAGGAGTACCGTTTTTTCTAGTCTGTACCCACAAAATAAATTCATCTTTGGATGCAGGAGAAATCGGGATCCTTGAATTCGAGTCTTCCACTACGGTAACTACGACTGTCAGTTTTGAGGGGTGTCAGACTCCTTTTTGAAATGCCTGAAAACATTTTTACCTTCAGAAAAAATGAAATTTGTTCAAACACATTTTTAATTTTCCCACCATGGGTTGTGATTGGCATTTTACTAGGTTGCCGCTGTTGCTGCAGCCGCCAAAAAATATATCTTTTGATAACATTTTTACCATAGGAGATGGGGGATAGGGGATAACCTCTTCCCCTTTGTTGGATCTTCCTATAAGCAACCATATCCCCTCTGAAAAGGAAAAACTTGTAAACTTTTCTTAAGCAGTTTTCTCATCATTTCTAAAGTTTCTCTTACTATTTTGTATCGATGCCATTATATAGCTTTGTAATTCTCTGAATAAAATTTGGCAAAGTCGGTTATTATTGTACTTGATCATGAAAGTTTAATTGTTTGAATTTTTCTTAACCTTGACACTGAAAATCTTTGTTAATAAAACCATTCTTGCTAAATTTTAAGCACTTTTTGAAACATAGTGTTTAGTTTAAAAGCTTTCACTTTCGTTACAATTTTTCTTCTTTTTTTCTTATTCCGATCAACACCATACGCGAGAGATTTCAAATTTTAATTTTAACACTTTGTCGTTTTTATTTTATCCATTTCAACTTTTGATAATCAAAATATATTCCTTGTAAAAAAAAGAAAAAAAGTGAACAGTTAGGCTGGCCGCCTGGTGGCCGCCTGTAGAACGAAAGTGCTATTTTAGCACTATTTTATTATTTGTAGCACTGTAGAACGTGCTCAGGGTTGCCAAAATAGTCATGGAACTCCACGAAAGTGCTATCTTAGCACTATTGCAGTCACTTCTTTGACTACAGCACCGAAAATCGTTGTGTAACACGCAAATTTCGGCAATTGCAGCACTTTAGGAACTGACCGCGGTAGCAACCCTGTGAGCAATTACAGTTCCGATGTGGTAATTCCAAATGTTACATAACATTAATTCTAAAAGAGAGCTGAATCTGAAAATATATATTTTTTTTTATCTACGGTTTTTTTTATCTTGTATGGACTACGCCCTACCGCACTAGTTGTTCATTCATTAAATCATTACAGAACCGGTGTTTTTTGTTAGTTTCTTTCAGCTTAGCGAAAGACAAGGCAGAGAGAAGTGACAGAATAGATGGAAAATATATAATTTGGGCTATATATTCGCACATTAGGGGGGATGGGGGTAAAGTATTGGACAGTATGAAGTTAGATAGCAATTCTTACTAAATAATATGCTGAATAATTGTACCTTACACATTAGGCATGCAGACCCGCTACACTTTAACTCCATCCCCCCCCCCCCAATGTGCAAGTATAAAGCCCAATTTTTTTGCTAAAGCAATATATATTGGACAGTATGAAGTTAGATAGCAATTCTTACTAAATAATATGCTGAATAATTGTACCTTACACATTAGGCATGCAGACCCGCTACACTTTAACTCCATCCCCCCCCCCCAATGTGCAAGTATAAAGCCCAATTTTTTTGCTAAAGAAATATATATTTTTATCATACTTGGGTATATTTTATTAGGATTGAGCGTCTGAAAAACATATTAGGAAATATTAGGTAGGGCCTAGTTCATACAAGTGCCCTTTTTTCATATAAATATTTTTTAATCAAACAGTTCGTGGTAACGAACTGTAAGTAAGGAGCGACCCGGCTCAATGGTAACCGAAAATGTAGAAAACGGATTTTTGATACCAATAGATACATAAAAAGAATCAGATTTTAATGCTGATTTCAAATATATAAGTTTAATCAAGTTTAGTCCTACCTATCAAAAGTTACGCGATATCAAATCGTTACCTGATCAAAGAGTTACCTGATAAAATTTGGCTGATTTTCGAAAAAAGGGGGAAAGACCCCCTAAAAGTTATAGAACCTTAATGAAAATCACACCATCATATTCAGCGTATCAGAGAACTATACTGCAGAGGTTTCAACCTCCTATCTACAAAAATGTGGAATTTTACATTTTTTGCCAGAAGAAAGATCACGGGTGCGTGTTTATTTGTTTTTTTTCTCCCAGGGGTGATCGTATCGACCCAGTGGTCCTAGAATATCGTGGGAGGGCTCTTTCGAACGGAAATTAAAAGTTCTAGTGCACTTTTTAAGTGACAAAAAAAATGGAGGGCAACTAGACCCCTTCCCACGCTCATTTTTTTCCAAAGTTACCCGATCAAAATTTTGAGATAGCAATTTTGTTCAGCATGGTCGAAAATATGATAACTATGTCTTTTAGGATGACTTAATCCCCCGAAGTACCCCGGGGGGAGGGCTGAAAGTTATGAACTTTACCCAATGTTAACATATAGTATTAGTTATTGGGAAGTATACAGACGTTTTCAGGGGAAATTTTTCTGGTAGTGGGGGGGGAGTGGGTCAGGGGTTATTTGGGAGGATCTTTCCATGAAGGAAGTTTTCATGGGGGAAGGGACATTGCTATGAAGGGGGCGCCAGATTTCCCAGCATTATTTAAAAAAAGATCAGAAATTATATATATATATAAAAAACAAGTTTTTCTACTGAAAGTAAGGAGCAACAACAAACCTTAAAAGGACAGAAAACATAACGCATATAATTGGGTTCACCCCCTAGTCAATACCTCGCTCTTTAAGGCAAAGATTATTTAGTACTTTCATAAGAGCTATTTATTCTAATTAACGGTATTTCTGATTGAGGGGTCATTTTTAAAGAATTGGAACAAAATTTGAACTTTAGCTTAAAGAGCAAGGTATTGACTAGAAGGCGAACCCTCGAATATACGTATTAAAAATATATGAATATAGAAGTTCGTTACGTCAGTTAATTCGTAAGTTACGTATATTTATTACGAGTAAAAACGTTCGTAAATAAAATTAAACAGGTTTCAAGAAAGCCATTTAACCAAATAAAAGTAAAATTAATATTCAAATTTTGTTTTAATTATTCATGTACGGTGAGCCAAGATTAAAACCTTCATTAATTCAAAGGGGTTAAAAAGTTAAATAAAAAAAAAAGTTTTTTTAAACTGAAAGTAAGGAACGAAGTTAAAACTTAAAACGAACAGAAATTATACCTTATATGAACGGGACTGTCCCCTCCTCAACGCCTCGCTCTTTACGCTAAAGTTTGACTTTCTCACAACTAAATTTTTTTTTTAAACAATGAAAAACTTTAGCGTAAAGAGCGAGGCGTTGAGGAGGGGACAGCCCCTTTCATATACAGAATAATTTCTGTTCGTTTCAAGTTTTAACGTCGTTCCTTACTTTCAGTTAAAAAAAAACTTTTATTTTATTTAATATAAATAAGGACCCAACTTTTGTAACAGGAATATGTTTTAGGTATATGAGATACGACAAAAATGATTTAGATATCAAAAGCTCTACTTCCCAAATAATCGGATGAGTGAGAAAACAGAGTATGACAAATTTATAATAGAAACCCAATTCTAAATTGAAAGATAGAAAAAAAAGATAAAAAAAGATAGATAAAAAAGAGAATAAAAAAGATAGGAGACAACAGATTCAAAATTTACTGGTTTTGCAGGCTTGATTGATTGATTACTAATAATAATAAAAAAATAATAATATTTTATTACCGGTCAAAGAGACACGAGTACATAAAAATACAAGAAAAAAAATACAAGACAAATATGCACGACAAAAAAAAATAGATAAAAATACAAGTTTTAGATACAATTATATACTCACTAGCAAGAAAAGACTTGTTAAACCACACAGAAAACAAAAACACACTGAGTTCTACTGGCGGAGGATTTCAAACCACGGGTGGATTTTAACATTATTATTGAACTTTGAGATCTGATTAAGGATGGCTGAAATTGGGTCTGCTATATTATAATTCCTAATAAGAAAAAAATTTTGGGACCAAAGCGGGAGACGAATTAGAAACTTAGCATACTTAAAGGAAACAGATCGAAGTTGACGTTTATCGCACTTGGGAAAAATTCTCCAAAAAGGAATCAAATAGTAATGTAAAATATGTGAAACCCATCACTGTCGAACAATTTTTTTTTTGTCTCTGGTGGCTGGTGGAGGATCTTTTCATGAAGGAGGTTTTCACGGGGGAAGGAAAATTGCTATGAAGGGGGCGCCGGATTTCCCAGCATTATTTAAAACAAGATCATAAATTATATATAAAAAAACAAGCTTTTCAACTGAAAGTAAGGAGCAACATCAAAACTTAAAACGACAGAAAACATTACGTATATGATTAGATTCACCCCCTAGTCAATACCTCACTCTTTAAGCCAAAGATTATTTAGTACTATATTTAGTATTTAGTACTAATTAACGGCATTTGCGATTAAGGGGTCATTTTTAAAGAATTGGAACAAAATTCGAACTTTAGCTTAAACAGCAAGGTATTGACTAGGGGGTGAACTCTCTAATACACATATTAAAAATATATGAATATAGAAGTTCGTTACGTAAGTTAATTCGTAAGTTACGTATATTTATTACTAATAAAAACGTTCGTAAATAAAATTAAACATTTTACGAGAAAGCCATTTTACCAAATAAAAGAAAAATTAATATTCAAATTTTGTTTTAATTATTCATGTACGGTGAGCCAAAATCAAAACCTGCATTAATTCAAAAACGTTCAAAAATTAAATAATTAGAGACACAAATACTCCGTAAGAAAAGAAGAAAAATCAAAAGCTGTTTGTTTTTAAACCACTTTTTTAAAACAGTTAAAAAGTTATTCTTTTTTTGCGAAAGAAATTGAAATTAGTCATGCTTCTTATTGAACTTTTTATAACCAGGGTCGACTTGACCGAATTTTTTATTCTGGAAAAGCTTTATTTCCATTTGTGTCATTTAGGTAGGCCACAATAAGGTGCAAGGGAAGAGGGAGGACTTCAAACCTGACCTCAAAAATCTAAGTATTTTCACGATTTTTTATAATTCCTGGTATATCTCAAATAATTTGACCTTTTAAACCTTCCTTCCAAATGCAGGCCCACTTGAAAAAAAATCTTGGAGAAGTACTTGGTATACTGTAGTATTTATGGAAGTTAATTTATGTGGTTCTAATCCTATGGATGATTCCTCCTGTCCTTTTCTTACTCTGATTTTTACATTCACTATATCATGTTCTTCAGCTTCCATCTCGGTTTTAATTCATCTGTCACATTCTTTTTGTGATTTGGAATGAAAATTCTTAAATCGACGGAAGATAGGGTCTAGCTTTGTTAGAAATATTGCTATCAATTGTGGTGCAAGGCACAGAGGGGTCCCATCACCCCATCTTCTTAACGCCTGCACTTGTTTTGTGTTTTCCTGGATTGAGCCAACTTTTTTATATGATTTTACTGGTAAATTAGATTTGGCAGATTCCGATTACCTGCTATGGATTAGTTTAACGAAACTGGGGCTTGCAAATTTTGTACCAGTTTTTTCTAATATTTGTCGTGCTATAGGACTCTGCTACAGGAGGTTCTATAACACCTAAAATGCGAGCACCTCCTTTTCATAGTAAAACTAGCTCTAGTCCCTTATCAATTAAAAAAAACAAAGTTTTTCTTCCGGAACTGAAACCTAAAAGAACAAGAATTATTCCTTCGGCGATTACGCACGATATTCTAAAAAAAACTAGCTTAAATAAACTAACTCGTGATGTTTTCCAATGTCTGTAGAATTCTAAAAATAGCGCTTTACTGAAAACACAAAACCGAACCCAAAGAAATGGAAATGTTGTGTCAGGACCAGAAAATTCAGTGAGTAGCGTGCACAATACAAAAACGAATTTATAATTATCTCAATGGTCTTTCAGTGACCGTGATATTGATAACTTTTAGTATACAATTATAGTTCTCTACAAAATACAAGCAAGCTCAGTCTTCAGTAAACCTTACTTTTTACAACTTCACATATTTTGGAAGTATCACTAAAAATTCCTATAATTTTTTTCGCAATCGATCTTTTGCTATTGACGTTAATCGCAATAATAGCTACCATTTCTGAATCTCCTAGAAATGTCAATTTTTTCTCACCAGACAGTTGTCATCAAACCTGCGTTAAGACTTGGTTACCATGGTGCGTGGTTTCTCTCTTTACTAGGTTGCAGCCAACGCTGCCACCATGATTATGACATTTTTATTTTATTTTATTTTTTATTGTTTGCTCATTCGCTATTACTAAGTGGTTAGGGATACATATTTTACCTTCATTGAGATCCATTCGACCTCAGGCACTGAAGGATATTTTAGAAATTAATGAATAGAGTTCCTAATAATGAAATAGATATTTCAGAAAATAAGATTATGCAAAAATAGTTCCTAATCGTGGTCGGTATAGCAGAAAGACACCGACAAGGCTCACCGCTGCTTTCAGCGACCATTCGGTTCTTTTTATATCAGGCCTTTATAAACTGATTCGACTAGACGAAGTTAAGAAAGTTCGTAGAATTTATTTTTGATACTCAAAGTTTTTACTATTTTACCACTTAGGTCAAGAATTAATTGGATTATTTCATGATATTGTGCTACCGGTATTACTATTTTACTTAAAAGCAGGGGCGTAGCTCCAGCATTTTTATTGAGGGGGCAAAAAAGTTCCACATCCAGAGAGTCAAGGGGCATGGACTATATAATAGGTTTTTTCCAATTTATTGGGGGGGGGGCAACGGCCCCCCTTGCCACCCCCAAACGACGCCACTGCTTAAAAGCTTATTGAAAAGCTTATTCGCTGACCCGCTATTTAGCGCTTTGTTAGTTTATGTTGTATTTGTAGTTTTTTCCACTCCGCTTGTTCTTTTTTGATACTAAGTTGGTGAGAAATAAATAACTACTGTTATCAAATAATTTGGCTTTTGAAAAATCTATGGTCAGCGATTTTAGAGATATATAAATATTCATTTCACAAGTTAGCTTGTTGAATTATTCAACTTAGGCCGACTGCAAAATTTAAAGCCCATGCTATAAAATTTTCCAAAAATAGCAACGTTTTTGCACTTCAACTGAAGCGAAATTTGGACGCTTCAAGCCAGGTATTGAACGCGGGACCGAAACTGTTATAGTTTTCTTAAGCAAGCTTTCTTTTGTGGAGTATTCATTCTAAAATTAAACTTTCTACCAAAGTGCCAACTTCCTTGCCCCTGCAAAATAGCGCCTGTCTTGGCTTTTTCTAATTATACTCCCCCATTATGTTGTATTTACACTACTACAGTTACTTATTGATAAGTTATAATAACACGGAATTTCACTTCCTTACATACTGCTAGATTTTTCTTGGTGACGATCTTTTCCCTTCATTTTTTACGAAACGGTGGACTATCAGTCCGCCATTAGTCCACAGTCCACCATGTTTTAAACTATCAGTAAGTGTTAAAAATGTCATTACATTATTAGGGGGGGCTGATAATGGGTTCGTTTAAGGTCATGGAGCCAAGAGTTGTAAACTAAAGATGACCTATGGGCCTGTGAATACCCTAGCTGATTATTCAGACTCTTATTTTAGAATCTTGAGTTAGATTTACCAAACCATCCTATCTGTTTGATGAAGGGACACATTGCTAACAATGGTAAATCGAAGCATTTACATTTTTAGGCTAGATTTTCAAGCTTAATCGATTGTTGAAGTCCTTTCGTTATTGTTATTAATAAGTTTAAAAGGGAATAAACTGCAAATTTTCGGTACTACTTCTTTCCCAGTTTTTTTTTCAGTTCATTTGACATTTATGCTTATAGGCTACCGTCGGGAAAAAAAAGAACATCGAAGGGGTTTTCGCAAAATAAAAAGAAGGGGTCTTCTGTAAAATAAAAACAAATGTTATATTTATGGGGGATAAATATAACATTTTTTTTACTGATAGGCGACTTTTGTACTGATAGGAATAACACTTTTTGTACTGATAGGAGAATACAATGACGGTGCCGCAATTAAAGTTCAAGTGTTCAAAAATTTGAATTTCGTGGCTCTATCTGCGCTTCCGAAAGTGCGTTAAATGAAACCCTTTGCTATGGAAGGCTGCGTTTTTCGTAAATTATTTCCTGTTCGTTTTCTAGGCAGAAAAAAAAACAAATCAAAAATTAATTAAACTTTTTGGAAAACAATGTGAATAAGCCCATGATTATGATGTCGAAACCCTTGAATGACTGTTAACTTGGTGTAATCAAGTATATTCCCTAACAATCGGTGTTAATACCAAAAATCGCAATGTTTCTTACCAAAAAACAAGACATAATTTTTTAGCCAGGTGTATTCAAAAATTCCCTTTTGAACATTTTTGACATGCTCAGACACAGAAAAAGGCGGGCGGACAAAACCTGGACATTTTCTCCGCCAGATCATTAGTGCTTAAAAATAAAGACCAGCAATGAACCTTCTTTCTAGATTCTCTCCACTGACTGAAAGTTCTGCTTTTGAAACTTGAAACATTCAATTTACATCATTGGTGCTATTGACAACTCTAGTGGACGAATCGCTGAAATTTAAAAGACCGTTAGATCTCTCCATTTAGATGTGACTGTCCATTCTGCTCGACCAAATGGTGAAATGTAAGAAACCACAAGATACCTCCTCTTTTATTTATCTTGCTTCGCGTCACAGCAATGTCTGACCATGATTTTTCATCTAACCTAGTTACTTCAAACTGCAACCTTTCTGATCTTGGATTTTGCACATAATACATCAGGGTTGCCACCGTCAGTATGATTTTACTAGATATAGTAAAAAAAAATCTAGTAAATTTAGAGGATCTAGTAAATTTCCCGAAATCTAGTAAACAGTTTATAGTAAACAAGACTTTTTTTTATTTTCCATAAATTCAGGGAAAAAATTATCGTAAACATATGACAATTTACAATTTTTGCTTGTCTGTTTTACAATTTACAATTTTTCTTGTCTGTCTCAGAGACAGACAAGCAGTCACATATTTTCAAAAATAGACACTTCACTTCCGGCGTCTAAAGGTCGACAAAATCAGCTTTCTGTGTATCAAATCTTACCAACTAAAAATTAAGCTATAATGACACTTGGATTTGTGATGATTAGGAATCTATTGGAATCAAAACAAAAGCCAACCACCCAAGGTGATTAGGTGAATCTCCTCAGTTTGAAAATTTTTGTGAGAAAAAAGGAGCATGTTGAGAGAAATTAAAAGTAAGTAGAAATGGAACATTATATATATATATATATATATATATATATATATATATATATATATATATATATATATATATATATATATATATATATATATATATATATATATATATATATATATATATATATATATATATATATATATATATATATATATATATATATATATATAAACAGATTTTTGAACTTGTAGGTTTCCGGAATTTTCAATCATACTATGAAAACGAAAGAAAAGAGGAAAGGAGAAAAAAAAGGAAAAAGAAAAGAGGAAAGGAGAAAAAAAGAAGAAAAAAGGAAATTCATTATGCTCCTATAGTAAAAATCGATGCTTGATGGTGCGCGTGCGGCGTAGCCGCACGCGCAAAAAAAAATTTTTTGAGCATTTAGTAAAAACAGATGCGATCTAGTAAATTTTTCCTCTCCGATTTAGTAAATTCTTCCAGGTCAGGGTGGCAACCCTGTAATACATTTTCATTTTGGACGGCTATTCTGTTAAGTAAGCATCATCTGTCACTTAGCATACTAATAAGAATTAATATAGACTACGGTGAGTTTGATTGCTACTTAAATTATTCAATCAATCACCAGTTTCTTTCTCATGTCTAGTTGTAGAGATGATTTCAAAATTACCTACCCATTCAACCATCAAAACATTGAGTCAACACACCATTGCCTTCTTCCGCAATGAACCTTTTTCCCAAGGTTGGTTTCTGGCCGTGAGGTGGCAGACAACGATTGCTGATCATATATGAATCGGAGCATGAAAGGATTTGACTTTCATGGGACAACTGTTTCCTTTCTTCAAAAAAACTCACTCTTGGTATATGATTGCTATTATGGTTTTGAAGGTCAGTGTTGTCTGAATCCCAAGGACGACAGCTCCAATGTGTGTGCGAAAAAGTTGAGCACAATTGAAATTGACATTAACTCCTGCAGAGAAATTAGATTGTCGTGATGTTAAATAAAGAGTATGTTAATTTTGATTTGTCATAAGAAAATGAAGGAAGGGCAGTTTGATTTGGAACATGAATTTGTCTTTGTGGTTCTCTGTTGCAGTTCTTAAGAAAATGAAAAAGTCGACAATTTTTCAGAAAGTGCTCATGTCTGGATTGTTGTGACAAGTTCTAACTTTTGAATTTCTCCAGGTCTTGGTAGAAATTTTGTCTCTTTAAAACAATCGGGAAAAAAGTACATGATCTCACCGCGAGACTCAAATGCTCTAATTTGTGTTCTTTAGAATGTTCCAAATAGGCCTAAAATTGTATAAATAAAAAAAAACTAGGGGCATTGTAATTTGTATGGTAAATATCCAAAGGTGTGTACCTCCATACCTACCTACTTGCTTTCGTGTCAGTTCTAGCGGGCATGTACAAATTGGGGGGGGGGGTGAAAGCTTCTAACCTGCGTCCTCCCTATGTCACTGAACTGCTGGATCAGCAGAAATAAATTCCTGCGTACGAGTCTGAGATCTACCTCTGTGTCTATGGTTCTCCCTCTGTGCTTCTCGGGTCCACGAAAAAAACGTAGTGAAATAACACTTTTGCTAGTCAGACACGAACTTATTTCAGGGGGGGGGGGTTAATATCCATGAAAACAACAGAAAATAAATTATATGAATAATAGAAGAAATTTTGGGAGAAATTGTAAGAATCTTGAGATAGAAGGCCCCCTTTTGATTGTTCTTACATCGTTATTCAACTAAACTTAAACAGTGTTGCCAGATGTTTTGTTTAAAGTTGTGCCACCCTAAAAGTGAAAATGCGCCAGAAGCTTCATTTTTGTAATGAAAACGCGCCAAATGAACGACCCCCCCCCCCCCCAAAAAAAAACAACAAAAAAATACGCTGATTTGAAAAAAATAACGCGCAAACGCCTCAAAAAGCGCTAAAATGGCGCATATGTTCCCAATCTAGCCATCCTGACTTGAAATACTGGCTCAATTGATCAAATTGATATAGAAATTGGTATCGCTTTTTATTTTTCCCGCTCCAAGAAACTCCATGAGTCCTAATTGACATCTTTTTCGTTCCTCTGTACTTTTCCCTTGCCTCTGATTTTCATAGAAAAAAGGACTTTTTTTAAGCTGGGGGTTAATGAAAATGAATTCCGTTTAAAAACAGAACAACGTGATACGTATTATCACAGATTCAATAATGTGCAAATGCAGGCATGCGGGCAATGGTTGGAGCCTAAGGGGTCAATCTCCCTCCCTAATTCTTGAGAATTTCATAGTTTTCAGTGCAATGATCTATGTACACAGCCTTTTTTTAAGGATGCTTTGAAGAATCATTAAAAGTATAGAAATTTGTTTTTTTCTAACTTGGTGAATTATCATGCTAGGCCATACGAATGAAGCTTTTTGGAGTAGATATGCAGTTCAAATTGGGCTCCCAGAAAAGTACTTTTAAGGTCATAGACCTACCCGTCTCTATTTGTAAGGATTGAAAGATTGTGATTTCGAATTAAGTTTTTTATTTTTTCCAATGTTGGCTTTAAATCTGCTTACCTTGGATCGTTGGCTTTGACTAGGTTGTTCCCTAGTTTTCAGCTGGATTCTATACCAAACTCTAAGGTAACCCTTAAAATTTGGGGATGGTAGGTTAAGTAGAAGCTGGAAAAAGCCTTCCCAGATCCTAATTTGGTTTGTATCCAACATTTTCCAACTTTTTAGAGGACAGTTTACTAGACTAGGTGGATATACTGGAAGGAACTGGGAAACATCTTCCCTGGCCACTGTTTGGGATGTAGACCCATTCTTGGATGGTTCATTCAGATTTGAAGCTGGCCTTTTCTTTTCTTTTTTTTTTCAATTTTGGCGTTAAGACCAATTCTCCTGGACTATGGGCTTATCAAAGGTGTTTCCTGATTTTTAGCTGGATCCTAATCCAACCCTAAAAAATATGGGACAGTGGGTAAAGTAAAAGCTGGAGGAAAGAGCCTTCCTAGACCCTTGTTTGGGTTGCAGATTCATTAATGAGAGTTTTATTTTCCTAACAAATTACTTTCCAATTCTTAGAGGATAGTTTCATAGAGTAGACTGATTTGTAGGAAGGGACTGGATAAAAAAAATTTCGGGCCATAATTTGAGATGTAGACTCATTTCTGGATGGTTAGTTGATATAGCCCTCAGGTACGTGCACTGGGGGCTTTGTGTCACTTCAAGAAATTTCTTGATTTTCATAATTTCTTGGCATTTATTGTTCGAGTTATCAAAAACTTTTTTTCATCGTCGGGCCACCCTAAAAAAAAATCCTGTCTATGGGCCGTCACCGCTACAGCTTTACGAGTCTTATTTGTTTGTATTTTTTTTTTTACAATTTTAACCTCATTTCTGTGTTGGCGCTTATTTATATCCCAGTTCGTAATTGTGCCTAGTTAAGCAGAATTTTTGCATACCCACCCCCTTTTCTGACAGTTGATAGAATGTGCACTATTTTTCGTTTGTTTGCGTGCCTATCAAGCGTTTTCTTGACAGATTATTACTTGAAAAAAAAAGTTTCAAAGGATACATTTCCAACTTTTTTTCGAAAAGAGGTTTGCCAAGATGAAAAACGACAAAATACATGAACACTGGAAAAATCGAGACCATCGCCCCAGTGAAACACGAACTTAAATAACCCGATATTTGTGATCCGAGGAGTAAATCTAACGTCAAGTAAACTTCAATATTGCACAAAATACGCAAATGGTAAAAAAAATTTTCCCCCAAGAGTAATCATATTGAACCACTGGTCATAGTATATCGGTAAAAAGATCGCTTCAAGAGAAATATATATTTATTGCCGGAGCGTCAATTTACGAAAGTATAGGGAGACAAAATGTACTTTTCAACATCCGGGGGGGGGTCTTGTTTTTTTCAATGGAAATACAAAAAAATAGATCATTCCACAGCGAAGTGCCAATTCCAGTAAATTATTGCTGCTAAACAACAATTTTGGCCTGAATAGGGCCAAAATGCTATCGAGCAAAAATTATGATAAATCGGATCGGTTTTGGGATTATTTGAATAGTTTTCCAGATTCAAAAGCTATGCCAAGCTGTGGTGCATTTACACCTAAAAATATTTCCAGTCTGTACGAAATAATGTTGCCAAGCAGAATGAATATGCAGTATTAATAACAGCTATAGCGTACTTAAACGTCAATTATTGGGATGGAAAGTCAGTGGGGAGGGTGTGTGTGTGTGCGTGGTGGGGATTTTCCTGGCACCTCAAATAATGTACTGATAGGCTCAAATTTTCTAACTTTTCATGAAAAGTCTTTCAGATTAATATAGAGGGGAATTACCCCCTAGTTTTTCTTAGTTTCGATTATATTTTTGGACCGTGCAAGAGGCACTACTTTTTTGAAGGTGACCCCTCTTTCTTGAACCATGGTTATCCAAAAGCTGAATTTTGGCTTAGACAGCTTTTTAAGTGGGATGCGCTAGATAACCCCAAAAAGATGTTATCAACAATTAACATCTAGTGATAGCATATGCTATGAAGTCAGAGTATGGGATCAAAACCGAAAACTTAAGGAAATTGTTTAAGTATAATTTGGCCCCCCCTCAAGTCCTGCTCTCAGAACCCAGGTCCTAATTCGCCAGTTTTATTTAGTTTGCCCCCTTCCTTTAGAATGTTGCCTCCCACTGAGTATAAATCATCTGTGCACGCTTAAGGCATCAAACACCCAAGAGTTTTTGGCATATTTTAGATTTGTTTGCAAAAAATACTAATCGGTCCTTTTCATTGCCTTCCGCCTTTCTCTCTACTGCCAGTTTCCTAACGCGTCATGATTTGCGTAAGAGCCAAAACCCAATTAGCCATTCTCCAAAGCATTTATTTAGGCATTTTCGAAGCACGACTTGACTAGTTCTGCTTCCTTAATTATGACCTTGGCATTGAGAAAGCAATTCTCGTCGTCCTTTTAGTCTATTTGTTGAAAAACAAGACTTTCAACTCACAAAACATGTAAGATGGGCGTTGAAACAAATTTACTTTTCTTGATTTGATTCTCATATGTTTTTATTTGGCTCTTCTTTGATTATTGTCTCCTTGAGCTTTCTTAGGGTCATTGCCACAAATTTTGTTCTTTTACCGTATTCATTATCTATAACTTCAGGGTTTACTTCAGGAGTTGTGAACAACGGCACCTTGTAAAAGGGGACACATAGCAATTGGTATGATGTGGAATCGAAAACGGGCTCGGGAGCAAAATCAGAAGAACAATGTCGTGGCGTAACTTCGCTGGCCCAGTAAGCGTCACGAATATAGGCTATAGGAGTCGGATAAAATATAGCTTTACCAGCAACGTTGCCGCCCATTGCAAAATTTTACTAGATCTTGTAAAAAGCACATCCACCTTGTAAATCTAGTAAAATGGGGGTCAGATCTAGTAAAATCGAACAAATGTAGTAAATATTTGCCAAAATCTAGTAAATTGTTTAGCCCTCTCATCTGAAAGCATTTTGTTGGGACAATGTACCGGAGACGGTTGACTGTTGTCTCACTCTTCTTATGACATTCATTATGCGGTCCCAAAACACGAGAAACTGCTCAAGTCCTTTGGCGTGAAATTCAACACTTTTGAAATCTGTTTTTTGAATCAAGATCTGGGCTTATCGGATCTGAATTTTTTATTTTATAATTACGTTAGTTAGACAATTAGTGAGAAGTAAGAGTTTTATATCTATGGAGGCAGCTTTCCCCTCAGAACTAATACGTTTTTATCAACAGTAAGAACTTTTTCTAATAGCACTGACCTTTCTATCGACGATGACAAATTTCTCTTAAAAGCAACAATTTTTGTCAGTGACAATAACTTTTCTGTTAGAAGTAGAAGGTTTTCTGTCAGAAGTAGCAAGTTTTCCTTAACACTAATAAATTTTGTCATCGAAGTAACAGCTTTTACCTTAATGATAACAAACTTTTGCTGAACCCACTCAAATTTATTTATGAAGTAACAGGTATTTTCTTAACCGTAACAAATTTTTTCTAATAACCCCAATCTTACTATAAATAGTAATACATTTTTCTTAAAAGTAACAATTTTTCGTCAATGATAACAAGTTATCTTTTAGAAATCAAACTGTCCAAATACTTTACCCCCCCCCTTATGTGCAAATATATAGCCCTAAATTATATATTTCTCATCTATTTTGTCACTTGTCTTTGTCTTGTTTCGTGCTAAGCTGAAAGAAACCAACGAAGAAACCAGTTTATTCTTGAGTTTTTCAAAGTGTAAACTTGAGTGAGTGGCGTAAAATACACAAGTACCAAAATTACTTCCCCCTACGGAAAATGAAAAAAAAAATCAAATACAATTCTCAAATTTGGAACGCCCTATTTTCCGGGGGGGGGGGGGTATTATCCGTGGGGGTAAACGCTGGCCACCGTTATTGTCATCCCTGGAAGAATGCTCATGGGACTTTTCGACTATTTTGGAAAAGTTAATATTCAGAAATTTCGATCTCCAATGCCAAAGGATGGGCCAGTGGGGGCAAGAAAAGTCACAGAAGGGAGGTTCATAATTTTTTACCCTTAAAAGTACTAGAACATTCCAGGCTGGAAGAAACTATTTGGACCTAATGAATAACAGGGAACACATTTACTACATATTTGAAATCAAATAAGCCGAATGGCCAAAAGAAATCATATTAAGATGTCGCACAAGCAGAAAAAAAATGCGCACTAGCTACTTTTTAATTTTGTTTTCATTTTGATGACAAAAAGTATTTAATAGCTTTCTCACGCCAATGCGCGTGTCGCGGCGAAAGCCGCAATATTGAAAAAAAAAATACACAGTATTACATGTTTTGAAGTTTGATAACCGAAGACGTGTGACCTAAATTTCCAAGTTTAAAGGGACACCAATTCATGAAAATGTGTATATATGTGTGGTGGGGAAGCTTGAATTTTCTAAAATATAGGGGACTATTTAGTTGTTCATCTTTTTTTCCGTAAAAATAAAAAAAAAATGTTCTTTCAATGAAAATACTACGCAAAGGTTTTTTTTCCAATTCTAGAGGGACAAGAAAAATTAATTGACCCCCTTTAAAACAGATTTGGCATCAGACATCTCATTTTGAGGGGGAGGATTGGACCCTATAGGTTTTGAATTTTTTTGGGGGGGAGGTCATGAAAAAAATGTCCTCTCCCTTATATTTTGAAATATACCTTCTTATACCCTCATTAAAGATATTTGTCCCCTCCCCCACATTTTAATGAATTGGTACCCCTAGTCGCCAAAGAACAAAGCACCCTAACAAGTAACAATATTGGGAGATGAAAACAAAATTGTCTAATGATAGATTTGTTTGGGTTCTACGGCTTCAATGTTTTGTTTACATGCAATCCACTTGTAGAGTCTATAACAGAATATTTCTAACAAAAATACACTGATAGAATTTGGCTTAGATATAGAAAAAGTCCTTAATTATTTGACTACTTTTTATGGTTGCAGAGGGTCGAGTGAATAAATTCAAGAAGATTCTAATTCCTACTTTTGTGAGGGTTTTAGATACCAGCAGGTGGGTCATATGACCGGAAACTGGAGTTGTTGCGAGGTCAGTGTTCATTCACCGGGCGTGTACCATATGAAGATGTGCACTGCTTTCATTAGAAGTGATCTGCCGCTAAAATTTGAACGTTTTTATTAAAATCCTTTGTTGTTGATTCTTGTTACTGGAAGAAGAATAATGTAGTAATATAACGACTAAGGAATCATTTTTGGAATTCATTACATTTAAAGAGGTACGGGCTTTAGCTAGTTCTAGAATAAAAATTGAGGTATATGCCTATTTAGGTTTTTATTTTTCTTATTTTAGTCTAATATAGAAAACAGACTGAAGGAGGAATCCGAGTAGCAATAATTTTGTTGCGGTTAAGTTAGGAAATGAGGTTAGCAGCTGGTTTTGTATTAAATCAGGAGTTAAGCAGGGTTGTGTTCCATCCCCCTTTATATGGATTATTTTGATGGGCTTTGTCTTAAGGAGCAGATGAAAGGCAACGGGTGACCACGGAATCAAATGGGGAGAAAAAAGTATCATGGGCTTAGATTATGCTGATGATTTAAGCATTCTAGAGGAAAGTCTAAGCAAAATGAATGAACTTTTAGAGATTTTGTGAGTTCAGGGTTCTAGAATAGGTTTGAAAATTAATGTTAAGAGGACTAAGTCACTAAGGCTAGGAATAAGTGAAGATGAAAAGGTGACGTTGGGTAATGAAAAGATTGATCAGGTGGGCAGCTTCGCTTACCTTAGTAGTATTATCAGTAAAGAAGGTGGGAGCAGTGAAGATGTTAAAATTAGAATAGCCAAGGCTCAGGGTATTTTTTCGTAGTTAAAAATTTTTTGGAAGAATAGGAAAATAAGTCTGAAAACCAACATTAGAATATTAGAAGCTACTGTGATAACAGTAGTCAAATATGGCTCTGAAGCATGGGCGCGTCGAAAAGCGGATGAATATTTGCTTGATGTTTTCCAGAGAAATTGCTCTCCAGAAGAGAGAGGATTGTTCTGGGTACCCAGCTGACTGATCATATTTCAAACAATAGGCTGTACGAAAAATGTGGTTCAATACCGCTCTCTAGGGCTATAATGAAAGAAAGGTCGAGGTGGCTAGGGCACGTTGTGCGGATGAAGGATGACAGATTGCCGAAGATTGTTCTTTTCGGCCAACTGTCCAGGGCTAAACGGAAAGCAAGTCGTCGTCGTCTGGGGTGGGAGGACGTCATACAGAAAGATTTAAAGGAAATGGGAACTTCGTGGGAGGGTGTAAAAAGGAAGGCTTTGAATGGATTGGGATGGAGGAGGAGCGTGCTTAGCTGTGTTGACCTCAGGCGGCTTGGTGCTGCGGTGAGTTATTATTATTATTATTATTAGTAGTAATAATTTTCTTGGATTATTTCGCGAATTATCGTATTACATATTACTCCTTGTTAAAATGCTAAATCTTGTCAGAACTAATGCTGACAATAATTGTAAATTGTTTACTATGAGTTGAAGCTTTAGAGAATGATCTACAACTCCATACAACAATCTCCAACAGGCACACAAGTTAGCACCAAATATTTTCTCTGTCTAAGGTTTTACTAGAGTCATAACCAGCAACCACGTTTTCGTTTTATGGACTTGGTCAAATTTGCCTGTTAAGGTTTATGCTCCCCCTGACGCATGTAATTTTTCGACAAGCCAAGGATAAATATATTCATGTAATTCGGTTCATTAATTTCAAATCCTTTCATTCATCGAGCCAAAATTATGATATTCCTTAGACTATCTCTTAGGCAATGACCTAAACTTGCTTAAAAATAAAGTTTTCCTGTTTTGCATGTTTTTGGCATATTTTTCTAATCTAAAAAAAAATCACAAATGTAATTCTGTAAATGGGTAAAGCTGCATCTCAGCTAAAAAATATTAACAAAATTGGATACTTATGCATTATGCGGTACACACGAAAGAAGTCAAGTTTGGTTAACGCTAATGAAATAAAATAAAATAGGATGAATATATAATAGTTTAGAAAATAATTTGGGCTATATATTTGCACATTAGGGGGGAGGGCTAAAGCATAGCATATATTAAATACGTAACCCGACCTAACCTAGGTACCTTTCGCCCCTAAACCCCAAAAAGCAACAGTTTAAATATTGTAAACGCAATTTTAAATCACGCTTTGTCATCCATTTATCTAGCCAATTCCCCGTTTGTCTGGTTTCCTGTAGTAGTTCCTTGCATGGGCGTAGGCAGCATCTTGTGTTGAGGGGGGCAGTCGCTTCTGTGATGGAGGGGGAGGGGTCTTACTAATACTTCCCGAGGTCCTTTGAATATAGATCTTTAGAAACTAGTCGTTCTATATTTCGCTAAAACTCGGCCTTTAACATTTTCCATGTTCTATTTTTCCTGCAACAGTATAATATAAGAGACCCACTATCGAACTTCCAATTTTCAGAAAACATAAACACCACAAAAGCGATTTGACTCAAATCACATTACGGTTAGATAACAGCTTCTTCTAAGAATTCAACTCAAAAGTTTACAGTTGGGCAAAATTAAATATCAAAATTGGTATAGGGGAGACCGGCCCACGTTTAGCTAAAGCAAACAGTATCAATATAAGAACCTATGGGCTTCTAGTGGATTTTAAAAGCTCTGACAGATGGCAGTGTATGTTTTTAAAATGTCTGGCCTTGATTAATACTTTTGCCAAAAATATCAGATTGGATCATGTTTTATGGTGATTAAATCTGGAATTTTGTTGAATTTTTGTCTGAAGGCCTACACCTAATTACGAATACAAGAAAACTCGCGTTGAAAACTCGCATTGTATTCTCTTATTATTTGCTTGTTTTTGGCAGCTTCCGAGACGTGCCATCTTCACCAGTTTGCTGTTAGTATTTTTTCATCCTGCGGGATAGCGAACTCCCATGTTCGTCCACAATACCTGGGGTAAATTCCGCAAGCCGTACCAAGGTGTCCCAAAGTGGTCTATGCTTTTAAAGGCTGTGTA
Organism: Artemia sp. Qi Xiang Cuo; assembly: GCF_049724085.1. Taxonomy (NCBI): domain Eukaryota; kingdom Metazoa; phylum Arthropoda; class Branchiopoda; order Anostraca; family Artemiidae; genus Artemia; species Artemia sp. Qi Xiang Cuo. Next base: position 17,739,452 of record NC_142813.1, on the reverse strand, counting down.
AACAGCATATGTAGAGGTTGAAGGCAAGCTTAAAACCTAAAACTGTGTTAATTCTGGCGTTGTTTAATCCTGTCAGAACAGTAGGTGAACTTAAGTTCCATTTTTTCCTGTTAAATTTCATTCAAGATAAAAGGCTCAAAAGTAAAACAGAAGAGAAAAGAAAGAAAGATGGCTGTGATCCAGAAGAAAATAAAACAGCATTTTTTTCTGTCTTATTCTACAAGAAGTCAGTTGGATTCTCTAGAAGTGCCATGGCTGTCCCTAGAGGAAACGCTGCAAGACTACATAAAAAAAAGTTGAGAAGCTGAATATCCCTCTAAAAAGTCTGGACCTAAGTTTCCTTACACCCTGTTACAACACATGATAAATATTTACAGAGGAACAAGAAAAACGACTGAAAACTTACTTGAAAACGATAGCTGATATGCTTTCAACTGTATTCCCATAGAAGCGTGTAAATTTCCATACACTTATGCCATTATTAAGAGTATAAAAGTATCGGATAACGGAACAGCAAGGGCAGTGGAGACAGTGGAGGAATTACAGGTAAAGATTGGTACCGTGGTTTTATGGACTTTCTTAAAACTCTATCAGTAAAAACGCCAAAAAGTACAAACCTATGACGGACAACTGCATTCAGCCATCACAGTGTAGAAGCTTTCTTTGACTACTTGGAGCGAGGCCAATATAAACACATTCTCAAACCAAAAGATATTTGAAACAGTAGCAACTGAAGAACTTAAGGTCCACTTTTGGAAGGAGACTGGAGCAAGAGACTTTGCGCTAACTGACGAGATGGATATTGTCTTAAAGACAGAAGTTGTTATAAAACTGCCACCACTGACAGGTAGAACACCAAGATTAGCGGAGCGGCTTACTTTTGGTGTTGATCAGTCAATGTATAATTAGAAAATAATACTCTTTACTTTTTTTTTTAAACGTTAATGAAATTCATTTTGTAATTTTTTTTATGCTGACCATATTCTTTCTTAATTTTATAGCCGAAAAACAAGCTTTAATGTTCCCCTGGTCACTTTTCTTTTTCTTTTGTCCGGTGGCCAAACATAAGCCAGAGACGGCCGAGCCAGTGCCGCGGTGGCCCCGGTTTGGCACTCTTGACCACTTGGATAGAGAGGCATCCAGGTGGAAAAATGGCGGAGTATTTCAAATTGTCTTTTTCAAGGATGGTATTGAATGAGTTACTTTTGTTTTAGCATGCTCAGCAACTTCTTATCGCTCAACTGAATCAACTCATAGAGAATTAAACAAGTCAAAATCAGCCGATCGTGGGCCAGTCTCCTATCTATATATCGGACCAAAAATCAATATTGAAGATCGAAACGTAAATGTTGATATCGCAAACGATATTTGGAAATTTCTGTTTGTTTCAAGTTTTTTAACCATCTATCAGGTAACATCCAACAAAAAATTCCAACATACGAAAAGTTCTCTTTAATGTCTAGCGTAAATTTGAAGTTCTAGGGGGGCAGCTGCCCCCCCCCGCCCCCCCCCCTTCCCTACGCCCATGATTCCTTGTACAGTATATAGCGGCGGGTGACATATAATGCCCAAGTACCCAAAAGTGTCTCTCCCGTTGACAGTAAAACCGCAGGACTGTGGAAAAAAGACAACAAAAGCCTGCAGAGGGAACAGAAACATCGAGGGTACCAATTTACCAGCCTTAAGGGGCCTCGGTTTGAAAATTTGTTTGTCAATAATGAAAGATGTCTCAATCCTGTGTTTATCATTTGCAGTTCCATTATAATTATAATTACATTACACAATAGTTACATAACTTAACATAATAATTACATAACATGACATAATTACATAACAATCTGCAAATCTCCACAAAGACTCCTCTCTACCAACCTCTGCTACCATTGCCTCTAATATCATCCTTTGCCTTTATACGAAAATTTGAACAACGTTTCAATCCTATATTCTACCATTTGCAGTTCAAGTAAATTATGTGCGTATAAAACGGTTTAGGGACAATTTCACTTACAGGAGATCAATCAAAAGATTCCCCCGGTAGATGGCAGGCACTGAAAATTCCTTCTGCAATATTGCATCCATAAAAGAGTGTTTCGACCTCCTCCCTTTTCCCAACACCTTTTACACAGACATGCCATAAACCTTAGAAATTTCACGCTTACACTAAGCATCACATTCAGTCTTTCATGACTGAACGTAAAAGAACAAACAATATTCAATTGAGTTTATTCGGTATGTGAGGGGGATCTTGGCCCTGAAATCTTCACTCTTTATGCTTAAACGAGACTTTCAAGAACGAGTGCTGTAATGCAAGAGTAATATGATAAAAAGTAAATTTGTTTTTTCCATAACGCGTCAAGACTGGAAAAACTTCTGTATTTGCATTTATTTTAGATAATCACAATTGAAAGGAGTTTGAAAGTCTTTTAAAGGAATTCAGTAATAAAAACCCTTGCAAGCCCCGACTGGTTATATTTTTCCACTCTCAAATGATTTCAGTTAAGCACCAGCAGTGGCTTCAATTTGGGAGGTGGCAAGGAACTGTACTCCCCTAGATTTTGAAAAATGGGGTATTTTCATCGAGAACGCCAGGGGGAGATTGACGAGGGTGGTATCCCCCAAAATATACAGGATAATTTTTGTTCGTTGTGAGTTTTAATGTCGCTCTCTGCTTTCATCTTGAAAAAATTGTATTTTAATTGAGTCTAGAATAGTGGCGAGATCCCACTGTAAGTCTCCAGCAACGCACGACAATATTTGAAAAAGTCAATTAGTTCATATCAAGTCTTTGCAACTGCAAACTTTCCTGTAAGTTAGGGTTATTTATGTTATCATTTATTTGTTCAGTGTTTTAACAAAAAATGTTCACACAAATCATTATTCTGTATAAACAAAATTCTCAAATAAAATGAACTTATTAAAATGTAAATATAAATGCAAAGAGTAAAATAATTTATAAAGTTTCAAAGCAAATTAAAATGCACATTATTTTGCCCACTTCAGACGTACGGTTTAAGAAACTAATACTTGGTCGTAATGTCAGGTATGAGACATCTTATCTTTGTTGGTTGAATAATATTTTACTTATAAGACCCTTTTTTAACAGGATGGCTTTTGGTCGGGGATGTGGTGCAGTATCACTAAGTTGGCGTCGACATGATGAAGCACTAACACGCATGGCAGCAACTTGCTGGGCCAAAAGTCAGTATACAGACGTTGCTCTGTTCTGCGAAGATGGAGTTCTGTATGCACACAGGTAAATATATATTAGATACATTTATAAGTAACTACTATGATTGTCTGATGAGTTTTCGAAACCTTGATTAGTTTAAACAAAGGAGAAAAGAATTTATGGAGTGCAGCGCCAAAGAGCAGCTAGTCTCCTATTCACTTCTCATATACGGTTCTCCATATTTTTTTTCTAAAGTAAAACCATTATAGGACTAAACACTTATTCCACCCTCAACATACGCTTCTCACTAAAAAAAAAAAGAAAACAGAAAGGCTATTTCTTTGATCTAACTAACTCCCACAATAAACCGTTGTACCATTGAATCTGGAAGGTTGGCGTTCCATTCGAGATCCATTAGTTTTATGCACAGTTTATATATTTAGCAGTATGATCTTTCCCTATCTCACCCATTATAAAAACCCGGACCGAGGTGCGAGTGCTCCAGAGAACCTATAAACATAAGCGGTATTAGATCTTTTCACGGGTAGACAAAGAATAATCACCTAAGGAACAAGTACTGACAAAACCACTTGGCCGGCTCACCAATAAGTGGACAATAAGTGCACAAATAATTGGGAGGAGCTTTTTGTTCGCACCGAGAATGAAGAGCCAGAAATCATCTGCGGTAAACTTACTGGATAATTATATAAACTGTGGTTTTATGCAACCGTCAAGTCTCTTTTTTCTTTTCTTTTTTAATTTAGCCCATTGGGGAATAGCACTAATTATTTCAAGTCTGAACTAATTTGCAACTTTTAACATAGTCAAAACACTGTAGCTGCTATTTCGTCGCTCCACATTTTGCAAATATCCTTGTTTACTCCATATTCTTAGCCTAACAAGCCCGGTCTCCTTTTTCTAAAAAAGGACTCACCATACAGTTATTAGAGACTCATTCCACCCTCCCTCATCTGTGCAGATTTTACTGTGCCTGCTTAAATTAAAACATTTTGTTTGCTTTATTCGGCCACAAACTTCATTATTAAGAAACATCATTGAAATACATCTCATTGCTATTTTAAAAGCTCAGCTGTCAGAGAAGTGATAATGTTTTTTAAGTAACTGGTCATATTTCAGGTTGCCTTTTTTTTGCATTGACGCATTTCACAAAATACGCAAATCTTGCAAGGTCAAGGGACCCACATGCCCTTGACCTTAAAATACATCTGTGAAAATATTGCCATCGCAGCTTATTAGAAAGAATGCTGATGGAACACAAACTGATAATAAAATAACCTTTAACTCGGTTAGGTTTTCCTGCCAGCTCATGGCTATTTCTCGAGCCAAAAAAATAAAAAAAATAAAACGAAACATTATTTTATTCACTATATTATTTTAGTAATTTGTAGATGCCAAGACTTTTTTTTTTCTCAGATTTAAACCAGGAAATTATTATTTGAAATTTCAAATTAAATCTGACGCTGATAAATCCATTTAGTCATTTTGTGGACAATAGTTTTTATTTTTAGGTATTTTTTTCGTGAACTTTTAATTTTAAAAGTCAATTCTCTGAGGAAGATCTAAAAGAACAGAAAAATGGAGTTCGTAGGCTTGGTTTTTGAATAGATTCTATAGGGCTTGGTAAAATGATGTCTTCAGAAAGGGTACCTCTTTGAGAGATGTTTGCTAGCTTGAACACTACTAAATTGTCGTTGAATATTGTTGCATGTGTTTCGCAGGGTGTCTAAAACCCAACTGGCACCACTCGAGAGAGTCCAAAACATGGCATCAAAGGTGAGTTTTAGTACTGATCGGGCAGCTTTACACACTCTATATATGAGAATTTTGATGTGTCTTAATGGCTGTTTCCTACAACTACATATACCTTATTCTCCAAACCAGCTATCTCGATTCGTACGCTGCACGTTCAATTTGGAATGGTCTTGTGAGGATTGTCATCCCTGAAATGTAGTTTGTTGATTTCTTTAAAAGGAATTTCAACTGAGCTTTAAGTTTTGGAAAAGAAAGCCTAGGTAAAAGATTTATGAGTGATATATCACGCCCAACGTTTTTATCGGCTTGGGGCCATGAAGAATGTTATAAAAAAAATCCAGACCTAAGAACTGTGGGCCCTAAGAAGAATTTTTGGATCAGTCCTCATTTTTCCTAGAAGACTAGTCAGGAAAAATTTTGTGATACGCAGTGCAGGGTTTATAAAAGACAATTAAGGCTATTTTCGTGTAGTTGGTTAAGGAAGGCCTTTACTCTAGGCCCTTTCAAGAGTTGCCAAAAGTTGTGGAATGCAAGTCTTAGTTCACTGATCTGGAAAATTTATGTATATTTTGTGAGCTAATATAAGTAATTGTTAAAGGATAGCCTATTGGGAGGACGGGGTCTTTATCTACAATCTAACTTCTGCTCACTTTAAGTTTTTAAAGTCGCTTTTCATAGTTCATGGAAAAACATTTGTTCTTTTGTTGAATTCCAATATCAAAAATATGTCGTGTGCTGAATCTTTGCCCAACAAACTCGAGCTCTAAGACTCGAAGACTCTTGCCTCGCTCAAGTAGCAGCTTGGGACTACGGCCCTTGAGAGTGGCAACCCAATCTTCGAGGATTTTTTCTTAGGGGACCCCTTACTTGATAGGGGCGAGGCAACTCAATGTCCAAGGGTAACCCCGGAAGGGACGCAACCTCTCACCCTTTTCAGCAGTCGCTTGGGGATAAAGACTTTGTAAGTGTTAGTATACTCCTGAGAAGATAGCTCAAAAAAAGAAAAGGAACGGTCCAAAATGATACAATAAGCTTGTATATCTGGACATCCTACTCAAGCATGCTCGTAACGGCTAAGTTATATACGCTGTTCTGCACTGGTCTGACCATCAGAGGAAAGGGTTCAAATAAAAAAAAAAAGATTCTTCGAGTCGCGGGAAATATTTGGGGCACGCGGATACCTTCTATCCCTTGCGTAAAGGTATTTTGTCCAGGGTGCAGATTTATGGAAGTGTTGTGGGCCTCAAATTAAGCCTTTATGAATGAATGAATGAATTTTATTAATAACCTGTCTTACGCTCAACAGAAAAAGACAGAGCACAAACAAGAAAAGAAAGAAAAAGCAAAACTGGCAAGAAAAACAAATACAAACAGAAAGAACTACATAACAACATAACTATTTGAGAAGTTGGGCCCACTCGTGATCCAGAAGCTCTAGTTCGCCGTGTAACTACTTGGACATTTAAAAGTCTAACTCCATTTTTCTACTAGCTCCATGATCTATAGAAAGTATAGCTGGTGCAGATTAAAGAAGATTTAGGTAATCCTCAATAAATCGTCGAAAACACTAATTCATTATTAACCATCACTATATACTTTATTGGGGGTTATGATAAAGTCAAAATACCACAACTATAGACTGTTACTGGAGAAGGTTATAAGAGGTTGTGGCATATAAGCAAATGGAATCATATACACATGAAGTTTAGAAATAATGCTAAAGAGAGTATGTGATCGTAGGAGGACTGATTTGGTGTCAGAGAAGCTTTTACCACCATAAAAATACAGTAGAATGCACTGTAAAGAGCTATGGTGCAACAACAGCACCTAAAAAAAATAGGAAATAAAAAATAGGAAACTTTTCAGGAGTAAAAATACCAAGGGTCGCTTCTGCACAGCAAAAATGAATCAAAAAGAAGATTAAGAAACTGATTTGCACTGCAAACCACTGTTGCTTACAAATAATGGTATAGATGGTATATGATCGAAGGAAGACTGATTTGGTGTCAGAGAAGCTTTCACCGTCATAGAAATAAAGTAGAACGCACCGTATGGAGCAATGGTAAAAGAACAGCACCTCATAAAAATAGGGAATAAAAAACTGAAAAATATCCAGGAGTTGAAATACTATGGGTCGCTTCTGCACAGTAAAAAGAAATCAAAAAGAAGATTAAAACAAATTATTTGCGCTGCAGGCCGCTGCTGCTTCGGCCTGACATTCCATTTACCATCTAAATATATATATATATATATATATATATATATATATATATATATATATATATATATATATATATATATATATATATATATATATATATATATATATATATATATATATATATATATATATATATATATATATATATATATATATATATATATATATATATATATATATATATATATATATATATATATATATATATATATATATATATATATATATATATATATATATATATATATATATATTGTCAAACAAAGTGCAAGATAAACAAACTTTTTGACCAGAACTCACCTATGGGTCCAAAACCTGAATGCTTACGAAAAAACTAAATAATTTTAATTCATTCAAAAGGAAAGTAATCAGGAAAATATGGAAATAAACGAGGGTTCACGAATTTTTAATTTTTAAAGAATTTGTTGGTGTAACCAAAGTAAAAGTATATAAAGCATTGGAGAAAGAAGGCACATTTGCTTAAGGCATTGGAGAGAGAAGGGATTCGATAGACAAAAATGGAAAGAGGTTCTTCAGAAGGCTAAGGTTCACTAGGGTTTATATCATCAAATTAGATAAGTAAGCAAAACGCTTCATTTTGTAGGGATTCCAGTTATGTGTCTAGAGAGAAATGGTACCACCAATTGGCAGTGCACCTCTGAAAACACGAGATCACACAAAAATATTTTCGAAAGTTTAGGATTAGTTGGCAATCTTCGAAATTTTTTATTCCCAAGGCAGTTTGTTCTCGTTTGAAACAAAAAATTCATGATATGTGACAAAACGGTGGAAAATTGTACTCTGTACAACTTAATTGTACTCTGAAAATTGTGCTGTGTCGCAATCTACTTAATTAGTTAAAACGGATAGGCCTACTAAATCCAAAACTTTTCGTTTAAATGGGCTCCCTCTAATTTTCCATAACTATAAAATCTATACAATCAGCCTTGGAAAAAAAGAGTGGTCTTATAGGAGGAAAAATGTGAAATTTTTAGCTATTTGGAAGGGGCCTTTCAACATTTTAGCACATGATCTTCTAGAATGGCAGGCCCAATTGTACGATTTTATACAGGATGTAAGGAATATTCCGCGGAGTTTACCTCTATTTTATGAAACCAAGTGGACTTTCTTTGGCAATTTTTTTTGGTACCTCCAACTTGGGTAAACGTCATATAATGGGGACTGAGCGCAAAAATCTAGACATATCTGACAAAAAACTTTCTCCTAACTCTTAGCTTTTACGTTTGGCTTAATATTTAACTTGCGTCCTTTTCTTGACCAACAGTCTGCTAATGTCTACCCTGAAAGTGTGAAGACTAGCATTATTTTCTTTTGAAGATGGCTCAAAATAAATAATGACCCCTACTTGTCCTAACCTATGTCAAGGGGATAATACCTTAAGTTTCAGAGTTTGAGTCGCTTTTGCAGGTTCAATAATATATTTTGAATTTTACGGTTGGGACAGATTTTTTTTATTCTGCCAGTTTTGCATGCAGAACCATATTCTTAAAATCCTTTCCAATTAAATTAATTTTTGATATTTCAAAGAGAAAAATGACTTGATTTTTCAACTCCTTTTGGCTGTGTAGCCGTTTCACGATAGCCAAATATGCCTATCACACTGGTTTTTTCATAAGAATGTAAACTTGGTTTTGATTGGTGGATTATTTTTAAGTGACCAATCATAGACCCTTAAACACTTTAAAGTTTAAATTGCTTACGTTGTGGAATGAGACTGTAAAATCATTTAAAAAACCTTACAGAATTCAATTGAAGCAAGTCCATTTTTCCGGTTTCATTGTTGAAATACTTCATTGACTCTTAACTTTCTTGAGTAATTGAGATATTCATCAAAAATTAGGATGGATATTAAACATCATTAAAATTACTTTGCCATTGGGCACATAATAAATATTCTAGGATCTAACTTCTAACTTCTCTCGCAAATGCACTCCTGAATATTCTTTACGTTCAAACACTTATTTAAGCATAAAACGAAGTTCAACCAGAAGTTGACAAACACATGTTTCCAAATGCTGTCTTGGAAATCTGCAAGATTCTTCTTTTACAAGTTGCAAAAAGAATTTCTTGTTTTTGCTGAACAAAATTTTCTTGAGTTTCTGGGCATTTCTCATTCAAATTATCAAATAAAATCCGGTTTTATTATTACCTTCATTCTTAATTTTTCTTACTATTGAGCCCCCCCCCCCCAAAAAAAAATCCATATGTACGCGCCTGCGTATAAACGTGGTTTTTTTTCTATAAGCGCATAACCAAACACCACCAAATAATTGTTTTTAATCTGCCTTTATTTTTTTTTTGACTTATTCATAGTGACTTAGCCTATGAACGGTCTATAGAATCTGGGAATCTGCAAAACACTAAACAAGGATAAAGGAAAGAAACTACCAAGAATCTCATTTTTTTAAAATTTAGAGCTTTGAATCTGTTGTTCCTGAAGAAATAGCAAATAGGCTAATAGTGCCGCGAGTCCGTACTGTGTTCAGGGGCGTCACGAGGGGGGGGGGGAGGGGTGCCCCCGCCCCCAACTTTTTTAGCATTCGGTAAAATTTTCACCCCCCTCACCAATTTTTTTGAAATTTTGCAAAATCGGCAGAAATTTAAAAAAATTCTTGATTTCTGCCTGAAATTCGGCATAAATCAGGTAGCGATTCGGTAAAATTTAAGAAGATCCCCCCCCAATAAAATGAGCCTCGGGACGCCCCTGGCTGTGTTATTGTTATTTTTCTATTAAAAGTTTTATATTTTTCTAGCCTTCGATGGAATTTAAGGTAACCGGCTTAACATTTAGTCTCCTTTTTGCAGTTTTATTAAACTCTCTACTGTTCTAAACAGCAATGCAAATGTCACTCATAACACTAACGCATCATTTTCTTTAATTTTGTTTATGGACTTCAGTATGTTTATTTTTCCTTTGGTACATTTTGCTAATTTCCTACCCCAAAATGGTGTAATTTTTTCTGATTTGACACTTTTTGCTGGGTTTGCAAAAAATCCAATGCTACCAAACAATTGATGTTTTTTTTTACACAAGTCTTTTCACACAAGTCTTGCTAATTACAACGACGTTGATATGGAAAAAGCAAATATAGAATGCCAGAATAGATGTTTAATAATATATATTTAATAATAAAATAATGTTTTAATTCTTGCGCACTTCTTTTCATTTTCCCTGCTTATTAACTTTGATCGGCACCTGTATCCTACATATCAATCACAGTAGATAGCTTAATGAGCATAGGTCCGCACACTACGTTTAATTTTATGAGGTTTTTGACCTCAATATGGCTGGAGTGGCTGTATATTTAGGATCATGTCATCGAAGGGCGTTCAAAAATGCATAAGGGATCATAAAATAAACAGTTTTGTCTTAAAACTTTTGTCGTTACTGGTATTAAACGTATTTTGGTGTTATAAAAGAGCCGAAAAACCAGATATATCTTGTAAGTTGCCCTTAAAATTTGCCCAAAACTTCATGGTGAGCTAGGTTGGCCTGATTTCTAGTTTTCGTAACTATCAAAACAAATATTTTATGGGTTTAAAACTTTACAGACACATTTTCCACAAGTATATAAACCCATTGAGCAGTGTAAGATCCAGTTGCTTTGGTGTTATGTAACTTTAATAGCATCGTTTCCCTATGTGGATTAGTTTGCGCCAATTGTATAAATTTTTTGGTGGTGGTTTTATTTATTTTTAGTTTTAATTTGTTTTTTATCTTGTTCTTCTTGTGTTTCTCTTTGTGCTGATGATGCCTTGTTTTGATACAGGCGAATATTCGCGTTGTTTTACATTTTTCGTCTTTTCTCTCCACTGGCCGCAGTCTCGTTTGTTTTTTGTTTTGTTTTTTTCATTGAGATTTTTCTCTTTGTTGGTTTTTTGCCATTGAGCAGATATTAGCCATCGCTTATCCTTTATGGCTCTGCTATGAACTCATTATAATATTTAATGCCCATGAATAGCCAGTAATTGCGGCTATTTAGAGCCAGATATGTCAATACATCTTCCCTGATTTCCTTTATTTAGTTACCTCTACTCCTCTCGGTGACGATAAAAAAGAAAAAAAACTTTAAGCTTTATACGGCACCTACACTTTTCAAACAGTTCGTGGTAATGAACTGTAAGTAAGGAGCGACCCGGCTTAATGGTAACCGAAACTCTAGAAAACGGGTTTTTGATACCAATAGATACATCAAAAGAATTAGATTTCAATGCTGAATTCAAATAGCCTATATAACTTTCTTCAAGTTTAGTCATACCCATCAAAAGTTACGCGACCGAGAAAATTTGGCTGATTTTTCGAAAATAGCGAGAAAAATCTACTAAAAGCTACAGAACCTTAATGAAAATCACACCATCATATTCATTGTATCAGAGAACCCTACTGTGAAGGTTTCAAGCTCCTATCTCTGTTTTTTTTTTCCAGGAGTGATCGTATCGACCCAGTGGTCCTAGAATATCGTGGGATGGCTCAATGGAACGGAAATTAAAAGTTCTAGTGCCCTTTTTAAGTGACCAAAAAAATGGAGGGCAACTAGACCCCCTCCCACGCTCATTTTTTTCCCAAAGTCACCTGATCAAAATTTTGAGATAGCCATTTTGTTCAGCATGGTTGAAAATATGATAAGTATGTCCTTTAGGATCATGGGCGTAGGGAATGGGGGGGGCAGGGGAGGGCATCTGCACCCCCCCTAGAACTTCAAATTTACGATAGATATTAGCGAGAAATTTTTGTATGTTGGAATTTTTTGTTGGATGTTACCTGGTAGATCGTTAGAAAAGCTGGAAATAAACAGAAATTTCCAAATATCGTTTGCGATATCAACATTTACGTTTCGATCTTCAATATTGATTTTTGATTTTTGGTCCGATATATAGATAGGAGACTGGCCCATGATCGGCTGATTTTGACTTTTTTAATTCTCCATGAATTGATTTAAGCGATAAGAATTTTCCTGAGCATGCCAAAGCAAAAGTAATTCATTTAATACCATCATTGAAAAAGACAATTAGAAATACCCCGCCATTTTCCCACCTAGATGCCTCTCAATCAAAGTGGTCAAGTGTGCCAAGCCTGGGCTAACCCAGCACTGTTTTGGCCGTCTCTGGCTTACGTTTGGCCACCGGACAAAAGAAAAAGAAAAGTGACCAGGGGAACATTAAAGCTTATTTTTCGGCTATAAAATTAAGAAAGAATATGGTCAGCATAAAAAAACTACAAAATGAATTTCATTAAGGTTTAAAAAAAACAACTAAAGAGTATTAATTTAAAACTATAAATTGACTGATCAACAACAAAATTAAGCCGCTCCGCTAATTTTTGTGTTCTACCTGTAGGGGTGGCAATTAGATTCCAACTTCTGTTTTTAAGACACTATCCGTCTTGCCAGTTAGCGCAACTTTTCTTGCTCCAGTCTTCTTTCAAAAGTAGATCTTAAGTTCTTCAGTTGCTACTTTTTGATAATGATAATATTGTGAACAGAATTCCCTTTCTTGCTCTTCAGTTCAATCAGAATTTTATCACCAGCCTTGACTTTCTCAGTGTCAAATTAAAAGTTGCTGGTAGGGGGCTTGTCTTCAATGTCTATGCTGGGGTCTGAAGAGTTGTTGTATACAGGATCATCTACGTCAGAATCGTCACTCTAACTGTAACTCTTGTTGCCAGAGACACGCCTTTTGCTTTTTAGTCGTTTCACTTGTCTGACTTTCTTCTGTTCCAGGACTTGGGCTTTTTGGCAGATACATCTTTTATCCTAGTAATAATGCATTCTTTCGTGGGGGTTTCAGTGAGCACTTGTGAGTTTTTCATATTTTTTTTCCTGTTGATTTTTTGGGTTTGAGTTGATTGATAAAATGCTGCAAGTAAAGCAAAAAGTGAGAGGCAGTCATCCAGCAAGAAGTATTTTCTGAGCTGATCGTGATGGTTCCTGGTAAAGCTACCTTGAGTAAAATTTCCAGACACTGTTCTTGTGGGAAAATAGGTAGAGGAGGGACTGTGTTCCCAACACATTAACACTAGCACAAATCATGGTCAACTGACCTCTTTCTGCTGACGTGACCTTCCCTACCTACTTCTGGCCTTGCTCTGCAATGATTTTACCAGGCTTGCGGATTTTTTCAGACCTGATTCGTCAAAATTCCAAATGTCTTGTGGTCTGAACACGTGATTATATAGGCCTCGCTCCAGGTTGTTAAAGAAAGCTCCTACACTGACAGTTGAAAGCAGTTGTCCGTCATAGGCTTGTACTTTTTGGCGTTCTTACTGATAGAGTTTTAAGGCAATCCATAAAACCACGGTACCAATCTCTACCTGTAGTTCCTCCACTGTCTCCACTGCCTTTGCAGTTCCGTTATCCGGCACTTTTATGCTCCTAATAATGGCACAAGTGTATGCAAATTTACACGCTTCTAGGGGAATACAGTCGAAAGCATATCAGCTATCGTTTTCAAGTAAGTTTTTAGTTTTTTTTTCTTGTTCCTCTTTAAATATTTAGCATGTGTTGTAACAGGGTGTAAAGAAATTCAGGTCCAGACTTTTTAGAGGGATATTCAGCTTCTCAACTTTTTTTTATGTAGTCTTGCAGCGTTCCTCTAGCTACCCAGAGAATCCAACTGACTTCTTGTAGAATAAGACAGAAAAAACTGCTATTTTATTTTCTTCTGGACCAAAGCCGCCTTTCTTTCTTTTCTCTTCTGTTTTACTGTTAATCATTTTATTTGGAATGAAATTTAACAGGAAAATATATAACTTCATTTCACCTACTGTTCTGGGTTTAACACAGTTTTGGGTTTTAAGCTTGCCTTCAACCTTTAAATATGCTGTTTACACAGCTTTTACAAGCATAGCCCACTTTTGGACACCTTGGTACGGCATGCCGAATTTACCCTGGGTATTGTGGCCGAACATGGGAGTTCACTATCCCACAGGATGAAAAAATACTAACAGCAGACTGGTGAAGATGGCACGTCTCGGAAGCTGCCAAAAATAGGCAAATAATAAGAGAATACAATGTGAGTTTACAACGCGAGTTTTCTAGTATTCGTAATTAGGCGTAGACTTTAAGACAAAATTTAACAAAATTCTAGAGTTCATCACCATAAAACCTGATCCAATCTGATATTTTTGGTAAAAGTATTAATTAAGGTCAGACATTTTATAAACATATACTGCTATCTGTCAGAGCTTTTAAAATCCCCCAGAAGCCCTATAGGTTTTTATATTGAAACTGTTTGCTTTGGCTAAAGGTGGGCCGGTCTCCCCTATACCAATTTTGATATTTAATTTTGCCCATCTGTAAACTTTTGAGTTGAATTCTTAGAAGAAGCTGTTATCCAACCATAATGTGATTTGTGTCAAATTGCTTTTGTGGTGTTTATGTTTTCTGGAAATTGGAAGTAGGATAGTGGGTCTCTTATGTTATACTGTTGCAGGAAAAATAGAACATGGAAAATGTTAAAGGCCGAGTTTTAGTGAAATATAGAATGACTAGTTTCTAAAGATCTATATTCAAAGGACCTCGGGAGGTATTAGTAAAACCCCTCCCCCCTCCATCACAGAAGTGGCTGCCCCCCTCTACAGAAGATGCTGCCTACGCCCATGTTTAGGATGACTTAATCCCCCGAAGTCCCCGGGGGGGGGAGGGCTGAAAGTTATGAACTTTACCCAATGTTATCATATAGTATTGGTTATTAGGAAGTATACAGACGTTTTCAGGGGGGATTTTTTCTTGTAGTAGGGGGGTGGGTAGGTCGGGGGTTATTTGGGAGGATCTTTCCATGAAGGAAGTTTTCATGGGGGAAGGGAAATTGCTATGCAAGGGGGGGGCCGGATTTCCCAGCATTATTTAAAAAAAGGTCAGAAATTAAATATAAAAAAGTTTTCCAACTGAAAATAAGGAGTAACATCAAAACTTAAAACGAACAGAAAATATTACGTGTATGATTGGGTTCACCCTCTAGTCAATACCTCGCTCTTTAAGCCAAAGATTTTTTAGTACTTTCATAAGAGCTATTTATTCTCAATAACGGCCTTTGTGATTAAGGGGTCATTTTTAAAGAATTGGAACACAACTTAAAGAGCGAGGTATTGACTAGGGGGTGAGCCCCCTAATATACGTATTAAAAATATATGAATATAGAAGTTCGTTACGTAAGTTAATTCGTAAGTTACGTATATTTATTACTAATAAAAACGTTCGTAAATAAAATTAAACAAGTTTCGAGAATGCGATTTAACCAAATAAAAGTAGAATTAATATGCAAATTTTGTTTTAATTATTCATGTACGGTGAGCCAAAATCAAAGCCTGCATTAATTCAAAAACGTTCAAAAATAAAAAAAGAAAAAACAATTTTTTTAACTGAAAGTAAGGAACGACGTTAAAACTTAAAACGAACAGAAATTATTCCATATTTGAAAGGGGCTGTCCCCTCCTCAACGCCTCGCTCTTTACGCTAAAATTTGACTTTCTCACAACTCTTAATTTTTTTTAAACAATAAAAACTTTAGCGTAAAGAGCGAGGCTTTGAGGAGGGGACAGCCCCTTTCATATATGGAATAATTTCTGTTCGTTTTAAGTTTTAACGTCGTTCCTTACTTTCAGTTAAAAAAAACTTTTTTTTTTTATTTAATATTAATCAAAACGAAATATGTTTATTTGACAAAGTTTGTGACATTTGTTTAATGAAGTTGCTAAGCATGGCACAACATTTGCCAAGAGTATATGCGAAGGGAATTCTATGGGTTCTCTTAGGCATTACTTTTTTTGCTTTTATATTGGGATTGAGGTAAGGGCCCAACCCCAGAACAAATTCAAAAGACAAAACCTGCACAAATTACAAGCTATTCGTACAATTCAGGTTTGTGATTTTTACAGCCGTAGCATACATCTCCCACCAAGTACACCTGTGGCCGAGTGCGGCAAACTCCTAACAGACGTGCCACGCACCGCAAAGTGTACAAACATTTTGAAAGTGAACAACCCCTTGTTTCCAGAAAAATAGTTATTATGTTTGATTTTCCACCTTCCCAATGAAATATATTGTCACGTTGGGGGAGGAGATGTGGCCGGAATAATGTAAGAAAACGGACGAATTATGTGCACCGTATATTAGGAACTGTGAGACAAATCGCAAATTTTAAAGATTATTGGGGGAAAAGGAACAGGCTGGAATGTATTGGATCAAACAGGTATTGAAACAGCGGATGCTCCCATTGTATTTTACTCTTTCTGCGAGATTCACCTAAGGGATATCAGATATTTAGATTAATAAAACAATAATCATAATGCTTCAATAATGCTTTTTTGGTGATTTTTTGTGAATAAATTATATTTTATATAATGAATTATATCTTATATATTTATCTTATATAATTATATCTTATATAGGCTATACCTTATGTTTTATGAATAAATTATGTCTTCATGTTTTGCCACTGGCTGACAAAATCCTCGTTTTCTCACCTTTTTTATTTATTTTTCATTTATTATTTTCTTTCCTCTCTTAGTTTCATGTATAAATTATATCTCCATTGAAAAAAAAACAAACTTTTTGGCTTTTTTGGTCGTCGTCTGGTCTCAAATGAGGTCAATTTAATAATCAGCTTATTATCTTCTTGATATTTTTCACAAAGTCGGGATGCTAATCAGGGTCATCAATTCAAGAAATGTAAGGGGGGGGGGGATAAATGGCTTCTCCAAATTTATAGGGGCAATTTTCTTGTTAAAAAATTTAGTAAAAATACTAAAAATAAGTATTTTTCAAAATGCAGAGGAAAGAACAAAAAATCTATAGGGAATAATCTAGGCCACCTGCCAATCTCCAATTAACAAGCCTGATTTTAACCTCGTTAATCTCTTATAATTTTCGTATTTTTGCCATTTATATTGTGTCTACAAATTCAGTCATATCAACGAAAAATTTTTGTTCAAATTTGGAACTCTGAGAAACATACAAAAAAAAGCCTCATTAAAAAAAAAAAAAAAAAAAAAAAAAAAAAAAAAAAACTGTGTTAATTATGTTTAATGCAATACAATTCATGGGATATTAGTACAGGAATACACGTATAGCATTTTTTTTAAGTTTTTTATCGCTTTTTCCCAGCGTGTTGTGATTTTCACCCAATTTCCTTAACCCCTAACCCCCCTTCCTATGTAGGAATATACTTGAACTAAGCTTGGAACATGGATAAACTACAGAGGGGATGGCAGCTTCTCTTATATTGCGTAATTAGCAGTTCTCACGGGAAACGTCAGTTCTTACATATTTTATTCAAATTTTCTGTTCAAATACTTTCACAATCAATCATCAATAGAATGCTTAGCTCTATTTACTGCCCTCTGGCTACTCTCCACCTGGCTACGTTTTGTCGCACTTTAAAATTGTCTCAATAAAGTATTAGTCAAACTTTAGTATAAAGAGGGAGGGACTGAGGAGGATATTTCCTCAGTCATTATGTTCTAATGTCGCTCTTTACTCAAATTCAAAATCTAGTTTTTTGTGTAATTTTAAGAAAGTGCAGGTTAAATTATTGCATAAAGAAGTTTAAGGAAAGCGGCAGCCAGCTCTTGTATAGTGTAATTTCTTCTCATTTTAAGTTTTAACCTAGCTCTCTAGTTTCATGTGAAAAAACTAGTTTTTTCTACAGTAATTAAAAAGAGAATTGTATAGAATCTCTTTAGTGTCTACTGCTCAGCTAGTCTCTTAGCAACTGACTAAAAAGATCCTTTTTTATTGCCATTTTTTGACGTAACTATTATTTTAATTGATGTGCTTATTTTTTTGCCCTAGCAAAAGAAACGGTTTGCCAAATTGTTGTATTTCAGCCGGTAATTTTTATTGATATTTCAAAAGTGTGTTAAGATTAGTGTGTCAAAAGTCGCAAAATATAAATTTTTCTGCGGTAATGTTGTAAAGAAACTGCTGATTGTGCGAAATAGTTAAACACGCGTAAGCTAAAAAAATCACTTAATTTTTAGGTTTCTTCCGTTTTTTTTCCATCGAAGATGGTTAAATTTCTAAAAGAATTTTAGTACTCTTCGGTTATTGGAAACACATTCAAGAATTATCTCAAGAAACCGGTTTCTTAGCTACAAAAAGAAGTGATGGATGATACAATGCATTCAATTCAATTCAAACTTTTTATTTCCTCCGAATACGAAGAGTAAAAAAATAAATAAAGATAATAACCGCTAATCAACAGGCCATAAAATTATTTTAAACTATATAACAACAAGTACGCAAAGGCCTTCAATCAAAATTACCACACAAATTAACACTTCATTCAATATATAATAAGGTAACACTTAAAATTAACACTTCACAAATTAACACTTCATTCAAAAATTAAATCAAATAAAATAAATTAAGCTTCGTGCGCAGCTCTATATAACTTATGAGAAAAAACACATATAATTTGGATAAAAATTTCTTTTGCTTTTTCTCCAAAACATCAACAGGGTTTTTTTATTTTATATGTATTCATTAAAAAAGTATTTGATTCAGATTTAGAAAAGCGGCAAAGGAACTTAGAAAAATTGAAAAATGTGGTTTTTACATGTGCAATATTACTAATTCTAAAAAACGGGAGAAGCGATGAAAAAATTAAAATTTGAGGCAAAGCGACTGTATTATATACCCGAGCCAGTGATTTCCGAGAAAAAAGATCGCGAAGACAAATTACTGCCCCGAAACTAGACGCTATTCTACTTTTAACTGCTTTAGAAATAGAAGCACGGCATAGAGCTAAAGTTGGTCCATAAGGTACACCAAGATATAAAAAAGATTCTAAACTTGTATAATTTGCACATTAGGGGTGGGTTATGTTTCCATAATTTTGTTTCTAAAGTATTATTTTATCATCAGGTTTTGTTATTTTTCATTAGGATGAACCTAACTTCGCTTCTTGAGTGCGTTTCCAATAACCGACAAGTACTAGAATTTTTCCAAGGATTTTTTTTAATTTCAAAAAATTTAAAAATGTTCTTGCCCCCCCGTATCTTATGTGACATAACATTTGACCAGTGCGTCTAACACAACCGCAGTGTTGACGTATTCCCACTCAAGACCTAACGAAGAGCCAGCCGTTTTCAGATTACTCTCCTCAACCCTAGCAGTTTTAAATCTTAATTGCAAAAACTTTTTTTTGGTACTTATGGATTATACGAGAAAAACTCAAGAACTTGGATCGCGAAGATCAGATAAACACTCGAGAATTCGGATCGCGAAAATCAGATAAATTTTCGAGAACTTGGATTGCGAAGATCAGATAGAACAATAACCGGTTAGTTAGCAGTACATAGTGATAGAATATAGTGTCTCACAAAGTGGAGGGATAAACGGCACCGAGGTACATCCCGCCATCATTTGAAATTATACTCAACATAGTACATGTGGCGGGTAGCAGTAAAGGCAGAACTTATTTCAATGCGATTCTTAAGGACATTTCTGCGGTCTGGGCACATAATTCTAAGTTGTAGTTTTCACAATTTTGCTAATAAAGTATTATATTTTCATCATATTTTGTTTTATTTTATTAGCGTTAACCAAATTTCACTTCTCGAGTGTTTCTCGTGTAATACATAAGCACCCTTTTTTCATTTGAAAATATTTTGATTGTAATGGTCAAGATTTTTACCATCATTCCGTATCTGCTGTCTTTATTTTGTCAACGGAATCAGCACACGGCACAGGAGAAATCAATTAAAAATCGTAATGCTCGGCTATTATCTGTTAATATCGATTCAATGCCAATGAAAGTTCAACTCATTAAGATGAAGACAGATTCTCGGTGGCATTTTAGCGGAAAAGAAATCCAAATCAAACGCCCATATCTTAAGCGTTTTACGATTTAAAAGCTTAGTGATGGGAGAAAAGGGCTGGGAAGTAATTTCATGAAGCGGGAAAAAGTGTGTCAAGAAATTTCACCAGGAAAATGATTAACATGATAAAGCCAGTTGAGGGAAGTAATTAGAGAATATCCTAATTTCAGTAGCGCATATTTGGGGGGGGGGGGGGGGGGCGTACTTTTCCCTAGATTTCGCTACCCCCTTAAGATTTTGAAAACACGTAGTTTGTGTTTTTTCTTCAAAAATGCTTTTTTGTTTCTATTCCATTGGAAAAAAGAAAATAACAGAGTTCCCCCACTAAATTTTGGAAAAAGATTTCACCCACTCCCCTCCCCTAAATTTTCGTGAATGGCTTCCTCTGCCTACTTTGGTAGAAGTCCAGCTTGTGGTTGCACCTGGGCACTCTTTCCTTTAAAGAAAGTTCACTTTTGCATACGATTTCGATGGGTTTTTGAGAAGCAGAAAGGGGGGAATCAGACACGTTTTTATCCTTTCGATAACATCGCCGGGTGTAAGGGGGCTGCCAGATACAAATTGAACGGCAACTATTTTGCGTAATCAACCTCAGAGTTTTTTTTTATGGTTGAAGGGAGATTTGAGCTTGATAGACGTTCTAGTAACATCTTTTGGCATTTTTTTCAGCTTGGGGAGGGGGGGAGGAGTGAAAATGATTACTTAAGTGTCAATCGAATCACCACTATGAATTCCTCGGAGGGTGTACGCGCTTCTGGGAAATATAAATCGGAAATTGTGGCCAGACTCGTCACTAGTCTACACATTTGGAGGGTAGAGAGAACAGGGTTTTACCTGCTGGTTGGTAATTCTGATCTTTCATCTAAATAAAATTACGATACACGGTAAAAATACATGGTCATCAAATAAAACACGCTTTACGTCGCAAATTTATAGATTGAGTTTGTTTATTGACTGACTGAACATATTGTGGGGAGGGGTATTCTCTGATAGATGACACATCTGACTATGATATTCCAAATATCTGACGCAAGGAAGAACTTCAGATGGCATTGATTAAGTAATGAAGTGTAATAAATTATCGATGGAATGAGTTTCGTTGATCTTTTTTCCTATTCACAGATTAGTTAAGTCCAGTTTGATTTTGGTGTCACCTATTCCTGACCTTGACGTAGGAGATAATTTTCAATAATCATCCATCCTTTTTATTCTGTAATAAGCTGTCACATAAAACAACTAAAATGAGTAACTTCTTTTCAGGATCGTTCTAGCCAGTATGTCACCATTGTTGGCTGCCTTATTAGCAGATGCACAAGCCAATGATGTAACCGTTCTTCTTCCCGAAGTCACTTATGAAGATATGAAACTACTACTCCAGTTTATTTATCAAGTACGGGGGAAATTTTTTAATTATTTCGGTACTTGTCGGTTATTGGTAACAGATCCAAGAATTACACTCAGGTTACATCTCGGAAAACCGGTTTCGTAAGTACGAAAACAAGTGATGGATGTGTTGGACTTGTATAATTTGGGCTATATATTTACACATTAAAATAAGGGTGGGGGTTAGGTTAGGTTAAGTTGGGTTAGGTTTCCGTAATTTCGTTTCTAAATTATAATTTATTATCATGTTTTGTTATTTTTCATTACGATTAACCTAACATCACTTTTTGGGTGTGTTTCCAGTAACCGGCAAGTACCATTATTTCTTCGGTTAAATTATAATCAAACAGTTCGTGGTAACAAACTGTAAGTAAGGAGGGACCCGGCTCAATAGTAACCGAAACTCTAAAAACCGGAATTTTGACACCCATAGATACATCAATAGAATCATATTTTTATGCTGATTTCAAATATATAAGTTTCATTAAGTTTAGTTTAATCCATCAAAAGTTACGTGCCTCTGAAAATTTGCCTTATTTTCGAAGAAAGGGGGAAACAACCCCAAAAAGTCATAGAACTTTAATGAAAATCACACCATCGGATTCAGCGTATCAGAAACCCTACTGCGGAAGTTTCAAGGTTCTACCTTCAAAAATGTGGAATTTTGTATTTTTTGTCAGAAGAAGGATCACGGATGCGTGTTTTTTTGTTTTTTTTTTATTTCCCCAGGGGTGATCGTATCGATCCAGTAGGGGCTGTCCCCTCCTCAACGCCTTGCTCTTTACGCTAAAGTTTTTTATTGTTTAAAAAATAGAGTTGTGAGAAAGTCAAACTTCAGCGTAAAGAGCGAGGCGTTGAGGAGGGGACAACCCCTTTCATAACGGAATAATTTCTGTTTGTTTTAAGTTTTAATGTCGCTCCTTACTTTCAGTAAAAAAAAACTTGTTTTTTTAAGTTAATTCACACAAATATACCACCCTGACAAGCATAAAAGAAAACTTAAGCAGTATCATATCTTTTAATGAATGTCGTTTAAATTTGTTTTTCTGTAATTTTAGATTATTTCTCAGTAAAGTTTACATTTTCTACTAAGAAATAAGGGTAGTTCAGAGCCAAATATTTCTTAGAGAGGAAATATTCAAAACTGAAGTACTCTTTTAAGGTTGGAGGGGAAATAGTGATTGCTTACTAAATTCATTGATTTATATGATTTGACAAGTGATAACTCTAGACATATATACAGGAATCTATTTTAGAGGAGCATACGTTTGTTAGTTTGTTTTTGTTGTGTGTGTGTTTTTTTTTGTTGGGGGGGGGGGAAGAGAAATATATTAAACAAGCAAAGTGATTGAGACAGCTAAGTTTAAAATTATGCAAGATTTTATGTGTTGGGGGGACGGCCAGATTCGAATCCCCTCTTCTTTCCGTGTATATGATGTGCTCTTTTATTCTTTTTAGGGGGTTTCAACGGTATTTGCGTATTATACGGCAAACACTCAAGTGCTTTAGTTGATTAGAACCTGGATTCTTCGACGTTCAATCCTAATGAAATATCACAAAACATGATGAAAATATAATACTTTAAAAACAAATTTGGGCTATATATTTGCACATTAGTGGGATGGGGTAAAGTATAGCGAGTGTTTGCCGCATAATAGGTAAGTATTTTTTAATTGATTGGTTATTTATAAAGATCAGGCACAATGAAATCATGAATCCGTAGTAAGTCTTTACTGTGATATAAGGACAACACATTAAAATTTTACAAGATAGAACTGTTAGCATTTTAACGAGTAAAGTATATAGCATTCTTTGCTCGTATGATAAATTTTACATCGGTTGAACCCACAAACAGTTTGTGGATTGTGGAACAATTATTGAGCACTGAAATTCAATAGATAATAGTCTCCCGACACTTTTGTTTTGGCTTTAGCGGAACATATTTTTTTTTCATCCCGGCCATTTTGTACAATTCGAGGAAGCAACGGCCATTTCCAATGATAAAGGTTTTATGCAATGGGATAGGGAAGCATTAGAAAAAAAAAAAAAACATTTTCGCAGGTTTCGCAGATTTGGCAATTAATACGGACACTGGAAATTTAAATATTGATTCTATTTATGACATTATTTAAAAAAATGAACCCATAATCAAAAACAAAGTCTTGAAAAAACTCCAAAGGGGTAAATTAAATTAAGATTGGCCAACATTGGCCAATCTTAAAACCAATAATTAAAACCAAGATTGGCAGCATTGGATGCTAACCGAAGAATTATTTCTCGACAGAATACTTAAGTTCATTTAAAATTTATAATCTTATTTTTGCCAGTTGCTTTTGTTTGTTCATGGAAGTAGCTGGCTAATTGTATATGTGAATATTAATCGTATATATATATATATATATAATATATTATTTGGGTTGTTCTAGCTTCAACTTTTTTTATTTATATTCATATGGTTTTAGGTTCTAGTAGTTTTTTTTCTCTCTCGCTTATTTTAATGCTGAAGATACCTTGTTGTACAGGGGGCGAAATATTCGTTTGAATGTTTGGTTCTTTCGCATTATATGGGCCCCTCTAAAGAAGTCCAACAAGAGATGCTACAGTCAAACGGGAGGGACGCAATGAAAAACCTGTTTTTACGAGATGATTCAATACACCGCAGTAGAGAAATATATTGTATAGCGTGGTTTTAAGATATTTAAAGCGTTGTTCTTTGGTGTTTTTTTTTTTTTTTTTTTTTTTTTGGGGGGGGGGAGGTACCCAGGTTAGGTTAGGTTACGTATTAAATATATGCAATGCTTTGACCCCTCACCCCTCCCCACCCCCACTAATGTGTAAGTATATAGCCCAAATTTGTCTCTAAATTATTATATATTCATCCTATTTTATTTTATCTCATTAGCATTAACCAAACTTGACTTTTTCAAAAGGCCCATCTAATGTGAAAGCACCGATTGTTTTCTTCTTTTTCTTCATACTGGTCATAGACGAAAGTTTGTCGTCTCCAGATTTATTTCTTTGTTTTGTCTTGGTAGGCCAATTCGGCTTTAGATATTTTATTTATCCATTTCTATTTGACAACTCTCGTCCTACCTTTTCCTTTCGTAATACTTTTGGAAAAAAATACATTAAAAATGTGATGGTAAGGTGGAACCATAATACAAAAACACATGATCTCCAATCAAATGCTGCGAATCCATAATAGCAAAGAAACGTAAAATGAGAGCAATAAAGCAAAACGAAAATGTTTGAAATAATGTTGTTGTTTTCATTTTCTACCAAAGTAAGCTTTTAAAAATAATCATAATTGAATTTGGAAGTCCAGGCCCTTGTATAATGCTTATGTTGCCAGATACCAGTTTTAAAGGTAAACAACACCTAATTAAAAACCTAATTAAACACCGCATTTAATTGTTACACCGAAGATACCACTTTTACATGTTAGGCATTGAGTTTTAGAAAATGAATCGCTTAGTCCGAAAAACTTTCAAGAAAGTGATTTCAGTTTTTGAATCCTGTAATTCCTAGTATATACAACCTATTGAAACACATTTTTAGCTTCTTTTTTTGTGTGTTTTTCATAGGAAAATCGTTGTACAAGAAAAATACCTTTTTATGACAACATTAGCAAAACAGTTCTAAAAATCCCTTTTGAATCGTTATATTTTTTTAACATTGAAAGCACTCACGCATCATATTTTCTTTTGTCTTTTTTACTGTTGAAAAGCAGTTGTAATAAGTAAGTAAAAACAAAGAATTGGCGAGGGGGGGGGGTCGAATCGTTTGTTGTCTACACTTTTATATCTGATTTTTGCTCCTATTCACCCAGCCGTTTCTCTGTTCATCCATTACACCTCATTTTCCAAAAATATCTTCTTACAAGTTCTTACAAGCTCTTACAAGCTGGTCCATAATGATATATAATTTATCCTCGCGTTGTTTTTCTCCCCCTTTCTATCTCTCTCCCCCCATCTCTTTCCTTTAATATAGACAATCAAATTATTAAAAGTAGCACTAATATAAAAAATAATAAATACTATAATTAAAATAATATAGGCCACAAATAAAGTTATATAATAGTGCAATATAATTCCACAACTAAATATACTTACTTACAATACAAATACTTACTAAGTTGTTAACCGCCAGTAGACAATCCGAAACTTATTTTAAATTTAAGTCATTACTTTTTTTAAAGAATGTGACACTTAAGTTTCCCCCACTTTGATATGACTTGGTGGTCATCTCTTCGGAAATGCGGAAGTTCCCGGATGCTGTCTCTTCACATTGAAATAGTTTAGGTCGCCAGAAACATTTGGACTTAAAACACATTTTTACCATTCTAATTGAATAGCATAAAAAGAAAGCGTTTTCCCTAAAAGTGTTTTGTCTCCTTTTTTCAATTGAAAAAATAGTTGGACTTCGGTGCTTCGATATCAGTATTTGTTTGGGGCATCTCAAATGCCTAAAAAGGCTAGAAAAGAACATATTATCTAGACAAGGTTTAACCCTTGGATGACTCTAGTATAAATAGGGTTCAAATAGGGTCGTCAAATAGAGTTCCCTACCCCCTTATTTGAATCATCACTCACTACGTATTTTATACCATACAATTGATAAACGAGAACTTTGAGGTCGTTCTTTAGAACAGGGATTAACCTTTTGATGGCTCAAGTGGATTGTCAAATATTGTTCCCTCCTCCTTTATTATGATTGTAATAAAAATCCCCTCACTATTATTTTTACATTTTCTCTGTGGTTTTCGTATTACATCATTACATAATATAATATCGTATCCAGAAATTGAGTCACATACCCTCAGAATTCGGTTGCCATGCCTCAAAGGATTTGAAAAAGCTAGATTAAGGGCCCCGGGAATTGAAAAAAGTGCATAGTTGCATCAACTATGATCAACTATTCTGGAAGCATAGAAATGACCTTCTGTGTAATTCTAAATTTAAAGTTTAAGGCGCGTCGTGACGTTTAGGTGCACACCAGAGAATAATTTCTAAATTTCATATATGATATTCCAATTTTTTATTTTTAAAGTTTTGTTTCCTTATTTAATTAATTTATGTCTCATTATTTCAACCTTAATTATCTTAAGCGTCTTTTTAGTCAATAATCATCGTTATTGAGTCGTGTTGCTTTACAGTAGTTGTAGCTTTTCATCTGATTTACAGCGTCTAGTTCAAACCCATTGTAAGTTACAAAAGAGATTGCTCGTTATTTAACGTATTTTTTTCCAGTTCTTATTCTATGGTTTTATTCTGGAGGCATACGGGATTGCTTGTGTACTTGTAAACCTTGAAACTATCAAATATGAAATTATGTTTGAAATAAGATAAAAATGCAGCTGTTACACCGTCCTTCCCTTTTTTGGAAAATGGAAATCCCGACATCAGTGGCGAAAAGTAAATTGCTATTCCTAATATATTTTTTTTAAATTACTCATAGGGTCCGACATTATTCTTAGCCAACGTTGTTCAACGCACGAATCTTTTCCAGTCAAGAACCAATGTTAATGAATCATGTTGATTTACAGCAGATGTACCTTTTCATCTGATTTACAGCGTCCAGTTCAAACCAAGTGTAACTCTCAAAAGAGAGTGCCAGCGCCAGCTTTTTAATATATTTCTTTTGCTTTCCAATTTTTATTCTTTGATTCTTTGCCAGCTAGAAAAAAGGGACTGTGTACTATGTTTTCTCGTGTACACCAATTATGGAGGCAAGGAGATAAGACTAGAGGCATGGAACGAAAATTCATCACAGGCTCGGAATTACAAGAGAATATGTTGGGGCCACAGGAGACATTTTTGAAGGTGCAAAGCTGTGTATATCCATGATAGAAAGCGCTTAACCCCTTGAAAAGAAAAGTTGTCTGCGATTGGAAATGTTATCTGAGAAAAGAGACGTCATAATAGAGCTATTAAATTTTATATTGATGCCTTGGCTATTGTCAACAAATGTAGCTTTGGGTTTTGGATTAAAAAGAAATGTGCTAATGTAGTTGAAAATTGCATTTTTATTAAAAAAAAAAAAAAAAAAAATGGACAGAAGGTACCAATTTACAGGCTAAAAAACTTGCTGAAATTATCCTGTATAAGAGGGGTTTCCGCCAATTTAAATCCTCTGTTGATGCTACAGTATAATTTGCTCTTTACTGAAGCTGCAAGATAACATGAAATAAACTCTGTTTTTAAATCGTCTTTCGCAAGCATTAATGTTACATTAGGGCATAGTAGTCAGTAAGAAAAATAGCTGAAAAATGACCGAACTCTAGTCAAAAGAATAAATAAAAAAATGTCTTCATCAAGACACAATTATCTACGAGTATAAAACACAGTCAAAAGAAAAGAACAATAGAACAGGAATAACTCGAATAGTTAATCTTGCAAGGATATGATGATTTAAAATGCAAAAAGGACATTTGAACGTTGATATTTAAACATAAGACCGTACAAAACCCAGCTTGTACCTGTCCGTTTTGCACGAAATGGGTGACAGTGGCGATTCATTGTCTTTCTGTTTTACAAAATGCAAGTTCAAAAAGTGCATGAAAGGATATGGCCCTGCTATGTGCCATATAAAGTCCTGCGAGTAACTCTGATTTTATAATTTTCAAATTAAAGATTATTGATATTCACTATATTCTTATGCTATCTATTTTACAGGGGGAAGTTATTCTACCTCCAAGAAGAACTGCAAGTCTACTAGAAATAGCTGCCACACTGTGCATTGCCGGCGTCACTGCAAGACCATCGCCTGCCTCTTCACCTGCCAATTCAGAACTGAGAAGCAACTTTCAGAATGAAACTCCAGACTCAGCTGTTGCTGATGTAAAGTCAGGTTATTATAGGGATGATCATAGTCTTTCACCATCAAGTACAGATGAACCTATTAACTTAACTTACACAGAGGTAAATAATAATCCGAATAAAGTAGGAAACTAAACAGGGATCATTGGTGCCTTGGCACCGAAGTGATTGAAATTAAAGATTACGACCAGCTCTGGCAATGCAGTGTTAACCAGCGGAACTAGAATGTCCAAAACAAATACAGATTGTGTTTAATACTAAATCCTTATAATTTAATGCTAATCAAAAACCAATAAAGTAAGCATATAGTATAACAAAAATTACAAAAATGAAAGTAAAAAGAGCCGAAAGTGTAGAACAAAAGTCATTTTCTCCCTTTTGGCAAAAGTAATTCACTTACTTCCATCCTAATTGGAAGCAGAAGAAAAAAAGGATATTTGGATAATTCTCGCTAATATTTGTGGCAGGGTTTTTGTAATAATCCTTGCTGGGCAAGGCCGTACCAAGAGGAGGGCTTAGGGGGGTTTGAACCCCACCCCCCCCTGAAATGTTTGTCTGAGTCGTAAAAACATATCAAAAATGGATATAAAGAAATTTTTTATGACTTTTTTAGTTTCTTTTTGTGTAACCCCCCCCCCCTCCCGAAGATTTTTTGGAGTAAAACCGCCTCGAAAAAAAATCCTGGGTACGGCCTTGTTGTTGGGTAAAGTTCTTAAGCCTGTAAGATTCTTTTGGCTATAAAACTAGTCATTAGCTAGAGCCATAGTTTAAATTAGTTGTAGTCAATTTCATATTGATGCCTGGAAGATTGCACCCACAGAAGTTTATTAACTCCTAAAGACTGCTGTTGTTTGCCCATTTGCCGACTCCCAAGTCTACCAATTACTCTACCGACTCTAGCCCCCGTCCTTTATGGTAGCAGATTCTTTCATGTTACCTTTAAATAAGTTCTGCAACAAGCTGTCACACCTGATCATCCACATTATAGGCGTAGTCAAAAATATTCCTCAGAAAGGAGGGAGACTAGGGGGAAATTCGATAACAGATATAAGAAATTTACCAACCCAGAAATTTTTCATACTCATATATTATGGATTAATACAGATTTGAAAACTCATACGACGATCAAACATCAATTTTCCAAAGCTCAGAAAATTTTTGGTTGTAGTCATTTGAGAACCATATTTTGAAGTCTATGACTCAATCCATGAAGGTTTGGGTATCTTGGCTGTAGTTCCCACTATCTTATAGAGACATCGAATTATCAGTTTAATTTACCTAATTATATGTTCAATTCATGTATTATCAGTTCAGTTTAACTAATAAATATCTATATATTTGTTTGAAGGCTTTATTCAGGCATAAGGAGATCAGTGTAGGAAAATTCAAATTGAATTACCTGATTTTAGAGTTTGCTATTGATTTCCTTTTAATTTTGTTAATTTCATCCATGCCTCATTGCTTAATTCAGTAAAATTGCGCCATCTATCTATAAATTTACACATCTATCTATGGCCAAACGAAAAGCGGATATGCATGGGAATAGGTCACAAGAAAGTATTTAAGAAAATTGAAACTTCATGGGAGGGGTTGAACGGCGAAGCTTTGAATAAATTATTGGCCTCTGTAGGCTTGGTGCTGTAATGAGTGATTAGCAGCAGTAGTGGTAATAGTAGAAGTTGATAGTCTGCTGAGAGAGACGTTGAAATTAATCCAGGGAAAGCGACGTGGTATTTTTGCCATAAAAGTACCAGGTCACTTTGACTTTCTTAGTTAATTAATCTAAAAGACTTTTTCCACAAAACAAGTTTTTCAAAAAAAATAAAGAGCTCGATTTAGCCAAAAATGAGCAGAAATAAAGTCAGATGATCTTCCAAGCGTAAAACTACCATAGATCACTATCAATAAAT
The DNA here is from genome assembly GCF_049724085.1 of Artemia sp. Qi Xiang Cuo. Taxonomy (NCBI): domain Eukaryota; kingdom Metazoa; phylum Arthropoda; class Branchiopoda; order Anostraca; family Artemiidae; genus Artemia; species Artemia sp. Qi Xiang Cuo. The sequence goes on along the minus strand of NC_142813.1, from coordinate 17,709,337 downwards.
AAATGAAACTTAAAACAAACAGAAATTACAATAAATAGCCGAGTCAAACTCAAAACGAGCAAAAATTAACATGAGCAGGGCTAATAACTCCCATGCCTTATCAATACCATAACATAATTTGCGCTTTACTGAAAAAAAAAAAAGAAAAAAAAAATGACCGTGGACTGTCAGTTTAATTTGCATGTAATGATATTTATTCCTAACAGTTTTAATAATTTTGTATTTCTTAAAGTTAAAAAGGGAAAACATTTAAAACGTATTTTGTTTCCAGTAAAGCGCAAATTATATTCTGGTCTTGAGAAGGCATGAGGGTTATCAACCCTACTCATGTTAATTTTTGCTCGTTTTGAGTTTGTTTCCACTATTTATTGTAATTTCTGTTTGTTTTGAGTTTCAATTATTTATTTATAGCGATTTGTGGTAGTTTTACGGTTGGAAGATCATTTGACTTTATTTCTGCTCATTTTTGGCTTAATGAAGCTCCTTAATTTTTTTTGAAAAACTTATTTTGTGGAAAAACTTTCTTAGTTAATTTTTGTTCGTTTTTTATTGACGTAGTCTTTTTGATGGAAAAAATATTTTATATCTTTTCGATTATTTTTTTTTAAGAATCTATAGTTTGGCTTGCTGTCTTGTATGTTGGAAAAACTTTTTCAACAATTTTTAATACTGACACAAATAATATTCTTTTATTTAACTTATTAAATTATTTTTACTTATTTAAATCATGGGAGAAGAAGTAGTAATAGCAGTAGCCCCGAAAGTTTCAACATAATACACGCAGTCGTTCTCAATATATTGCTGAGATAAGTTATTGGCAACCATAAACAAAATGCATTTTGATCTAGGTTTAAAGCAACATTTATTTTTTAAGTATAATGGGCCAATTGCATAAATGTGGAGGGTTGACATGCCCAATATTCCTAAAGACATAGATGCTGGACCATTTTACTATGCTGAACAAAATGACTGTCTCTAAATTTTGACTGGATGTATTTGGAAAATGAATGGGCTTGAGAGAATGGCTGCTTGCCATCCAAGCTCTAACTTTAATTTTGAATCGAATTAGCTCATTTACAAGTTTTAATAATATCTCTAGTAGTTATAGAATGGTGCTGCCTATGGTATTGCTTATATGCCCTTTTGAAAACCTGCATGCTTACAGTTTAAAAACACTTTAATTTTCGTTTAATTGAAACTCCTTCTAAACGTTCCCTAAAAGTTTCACCTTAATACCCTTAGCGTCATTAGTTACAGTATCTGTAGTGGTAGTATTAAAAGTATACACATAGTGCCTACTCAATAGTTCAAAATCCACCACCGCTTACCCTTAAAGGTCTAACTTAATAATATAAGTTGTTCTTGAGATATTGCTTTGTCACCGTTTTGGAAGTCCACATGCTCATATCTTGTTTTGATTTAGTTCAGCATCCGCCTAAATATTCCTTAATAGCTTCATCTTAATGCCCCTAGCTTGCGTAGTTGCAATAGTTGTAGTGGTATGAGTAGCAGTATGCGCATAGCACCTTTGATTCCTTCAACATCCAATGCAACACATGATGAAAGTTTCAGCTTAATTCCATCAACCGCTCCTGAAGCATATCTGATACGTCCGCTTAACAACCTGTATGGGCATAGTGTGCTTCAATTTAGTTCCAAATAGCTTCTATATATACCAAATTTCTTGCCTTAATACCCTTAGTTTTAATAGCAGTTGTAGTAGTAGTAGCAGTAGAATTAATAGTAGTAGCCTAAGCTGTAGCGGCATTAGTAGTAATGGAAGTAATAATAATACTAACAGTAGTGTAGCATGAGTAGAAGCGGTAACATTAAGATGCAAATATTTTCTTTTGGTTAGTTCAACATCCCTCACAACAAGCCCTGTTAGTTTTAACTTCACACACCAAACTGTTTCTAAAATATTGCTGTTACGCTCCTTTGACAGCCTGCATAGAGACGGAATGTTGTGATTCAATTCACCTTCCCCCTCAAAATTTCATGAAAATTCCACCTTCATACCCTTAGGCAAGGTTGTAATAGTAGTCAGAGTAGCAGTATTGGTATTACTAGTAATAGTGTTAATAGTAATAGCGGTAGTACTAGTAGCAGCAATAATATTACCATATTGCCTATTGGTCAATAGAAAATCCCTCTCATCAAGTCCTGGAAATTTAAACTTAATACAATTATCTATTGCTATGACATTGCTGATATGTCCTTTTAAAAACCTGTATGTTCATATACTTCTTGAAATTTTCATCTCAGTGCTCTTAGCCTTACAAGTAGTTACCATAGAGGTAGTAGCAGTAGTCAATGTAGCAGTAACAATAGTATTAGTAGTAGTGTGCACATATTGCCTTTTGGTGAGATAATCTTCCCCTTGAAGCATTCTCTGAAAGTTCCAACTTAATACCCAGGTCAATTCTTGAAATACGCTTTTTTGATAATGTGCATGCACATAGTGTCTTTTGATTTAGTTCGAATTTCCTCTCAATATTGTAAATGGAGTAATGTGGTAGCAGTGGCAGTGGTAGTTGTATTAGTATTGATAGCATGCAAACATTCCCTTTTTGATCATCTCCCTTATCATTTCCTGTATTTCCAAATTAATATACTCAGTTATTCCTGAATAACGCCCTTTTGACAATCCGTATACACATAACGTCTTGACTCTTAAAAGGGAACTGGAACCATACATTTCCAATCAAATGATCCTCTTCTACAGTTCACACGACCACCCCTTCCATAAAAACCTTATATGCCCCTGGGGCATAACTCACAACCCTTACCCCCAGAATCCGGGGGATTGTGTCAACCCCAAAGACCTTTTTATATGATATTTTGACTATTTTTGAAGAAATGGCTATCTTAAAATTTCTATCGCATACACTTGGGGAAAATACGACCTGGGGGGGGGGGGGAGTGGCTATCCTCGGGTCACTTCGACTTTTAAAAAGGGCAATGGAACCTCTAATTTACAATCCATTGAGCCCCCTCCAAAGTCCTGGGGCATAACTTACAAACCCTGCGCTGAGGACTGGGGGGTTGTCATCTCTTAAAGACATAATTTCTAGACCTTTCAACTACGCTGAACAAAATTGCAATCTTAAAATTTTGCCCTCGAATCACTTTTGAAAAGGGCACTAGCCCTTTAAATTTCCAATCGAATGAGCCCTTTTCAAAGTTACTACGACAATAAATGGCCATTTCAAAATTTATATCGGATGTATTCGGGGAAAATATGACGTGGGGGAGGGTAGCTGCCCTCTGATCACTTTGACTCTTAAAAAGGGGACTAGAACTTCTGATTTCTAATCCAATGAGCCCCCTCCGAAGTTTATACGATCACCCTCCGAAGTTTATACGACAACCTCTCAGGGCGTAGTTTACAACCGTTGCACTGAGGACTGCGGGACGGGGGGGGGGGAAGGCTGTCATTCTCAAAAGCATAGTTTCCAGACCCATTAACTACGCTGAACAAAATGGTAATCTTAAAATTTTTATTGGACGTGTTTTTAGTAATTATGGGCGTTGGGGGGGGGGGGGGGGGCTTGTTGCCCTGTATAACTTTTTACTATTAAAAAGGGTATTAGCCCTTGCAATTTCCAATCAAACGAATTCTTTTAGAAGTTCTTACGACAACAAATGACCATCTCGAGATTTCCATCATATGCATTTCGGGAAAATACGACGTCTGGTGGGGGGGGGGGAGGTATCTGCCCTTCGAACACTTTGACTCTTAAAAATGACACTAGAACTTCTGATTACTAATCCAATGAGCCCTCACCAAAGTTTATTCGACCACCCTTCTATAAAAACCAAATATGTCCCCAGGGCATAACTGACAACCCTTGCCCTGAGGGCTGTGGGAAGGGGTTGTGTAATCCTCAGGACATAATTTCTGAACTTTTCATCTACGCTGAACAAAATGGCTATCTAAAAGTTTTGATTGGATTTGTTTGTTAAAATTATGGGCGTGGAAGAGGGGTTGGTTGTCCTCCAATCACTTTCGAGTATTAAAAAGGGCACTATCCCTTTCAATTTCCAATAGAATGAGCCCTTTTAGAAGTTTCTGTGACAACTTCTTTTATACGAATTGCCCTTGTCTAAAAAGAAAAATGCATTGTGCCCACATCGCTCTTTTATTAGGCAGCGCTATTGCGCTGCCTCTGATTTATGGTGTTCTAGGGGATGGGAGCACAAACGCTCATTTTTGCCTACCTTCTCCATGGCTTCAACAGGATCTGCGCTATTACAATGGCTTCTCATTTGTATCTGAGTTTTAAGTACGTACATATCTAATCGACGGTGCATTTTCTACAGAATTTTTTGACACTTATCCATCTGATTCCCTACTTTTTTTGCACTCTTTATGTTATATATCTAGTAGCCCTTCCCCCCTAGAAGTCTCAATATGGTCTTCTCTCTTCCCTTCCCCCTAAAAAAATAGATAATTTTCTGCAGGGGACTGCGCACCATATATTTTTATACGGATAGGCTAACAATACCGCTCTTTCAAATAGACAAGAAGAACTTCCCCCTGTTATTATTTTAAGGGAGGTTCTGAAAGACTGTTTGATAAAACAAAATAGGTCAAATTTTGTTATTATGCTAAAGAAAGGACTCACGACTGTAGGCCTTACCTCATATAATTTGCTGGTATGTAAAAAAACATAAGTTGAAGACATATGTTAAAACACAAAATGTCAAATATGAAATTATGCTACCTACTTTAAGGAATAAGAAGGGCCCAAATTTTATTGGTACTTGATTTATAGAATTCTATGTGATAGTTAAATCCTGGCTTTAATTAAGCTTAACGTAATGTAATGTAAAATAGTGCCGCAGAATAATGGTAGTCAAAGTTGCCTTCAAAGCTTATGAGAACTTTGATGAAGCTAACAAATTGCCTAACTAATCGGATCAAGTGTCATCTAGTTGAAAGCCATTAGGTAGCGTTAGTGAACGTTTCCAGGCACTTTTTGAATTTTTGGTGGTTTGTCACAACTTTTTGAAAAGTTGTGATGAGTTTTTTTGGAACTTAGTAATTTCTCAATAGGATTTGTAGTGAATTTTCTTTCCAAGAATTTTGGAGTTTCTGGGGAAATTTTCCCGGATTTTTTTTTTTAAGCTATGATGGGTTGATTTTGGAAGTTCTAGTAAGTTGCTTTGTGTTTTTTTTTTAAGTTGTTAGTGAATTGTTTTTGGAAGTAGTGGATAGTTTTTTTTTTCTGTGAGCTGAATTGATTTTAGTCTATTAAATTTCTCAACTGCATTTAGTTGACACCAAAACGAAAAATAAAACAATTGCTGTAATTAAGGTTTGATACAGGCAGGGCGATCACAAATAAAATAGTTTTTGGCCTCTTTAATTCTTCGGCCTTTTTCCGAAGTGTTATCTATCTTTCATCCACTGAGCACGGAGTCCTAACCAGTGTCTTATGATCGACTTATGTTTGCCAAAATTCAAGTTTTAAACAGCTAATTTTCTTTCAAAAATGAATTCTCAATTTGGAAATTTAACCGTTGGATGTATTTACACAGGCGTAGTGCTGAGTTAGCTATGAAACATCAAGTCGCATTGGGTTTGCTTTACAGTTTTGTTCAATTTTTGTTGTCGTGATATCTGGCTTTCTATAGCTTCAGTATGTTTTCAATATGTTACAGAGTGATTGTCAAAAACGATAATGAAAAAAAAACTAAAAACTTTTTTTATGAACTTCGCTGAGGAGCAGAAAAAAACATGATGTTTCTGTTGAGGTAGTTGTAGCTAAAGGCCATTAGTTGGTATTTTTATTTCCTTTTTTTGGGGGGGGGGGGAGAATTAATATAAGTGAGAAAAGAGGATATAGCTGGTTTTTCTTCTTTTTTTTTTACATAAACTTCCATGTTGCTTAAGAACTGAATAATATAAAAGAAAATGAACTGAACTAATCGATACAGCTTTTTCAATTTGAGCAGATGAGCAGTGAATCTAAGTTATAAAAAAATCTCAGAAGGTATTTTGAATTACTGCATCCGAACTCTTAGAAAAACTTGCAAAATAATTGTAACTTCCTTTTAATGACGGAATGATTACATTCAACGCATAAATTCGCAAATTCAAAACGCATAAATTCAAGTGATACTGATTCAGATGGTCTACTGCACTTAAATTCTCAGGAGGCCACTCTCTGCCAGTAAGTTGTCTTAGGGCATAACTTAGAAGTGTTTTTGTATATCCTTTCATACCTGTTTCTTTTTAGGCGAAGGATCGTTCTGAAGATGATGCTGATAGTTCAGACCAGCATGTTGTAAGTAGCTCAAAGAAAAGCAGCCTTGTTGATTTGAAACAACAAGCGGCAGACAATCTCACCGCACTTGCTCAGCTGGTAGAAGCAACTCAAAACTATGTTACTGTTCCAAATCCGGGTCGGCCACAAGCGAGGAAAGATTCGAAGATTATGAAGCCAAGGGACTACTGGACCAGGAATAGCATCCGCTCTGAGAAATCCCAGGATAGCAGTGACTGTGATGTTGAGGTTGATGTGGAAATAAGAGTTGATATTGATTCTGATCAAGAGGTTGATCTTCGGATCAATCAAGATAAGAGACCAAGATGTGATTCTGAAAATGATTCCGGTGTAGAAAGAACTGAAAATCGAGGCGTTTGTTCGCGGTGTGGGCAGCTTAGTGATAGTGATCATAGCTGCAACTCATTGAAGAGATCTAAAAGTGATTGTTTGCCTTATCTTTTACCATTACAAGATAATTATCAAACACCCTATATTGAGGCTTTTCAACAATCAGCAGCCCAAGGCTATCGACTATTCTTACCGCCAGGCATAGGATCACTTCCTTCGCCCCAAGTTAAAGGGGCAGCACCCTTACTGCCAGCTTTTTACCGTGAAGATGAGAAGCATCAGCCTAGTGGTATTCCGGTAAGAATACCCCTTCGCTCAGAAACCCCACCGGTCGAAAATGTTGATAATACAGTGAGTAATAGTGTAGAATCGGGCAGACGTACAAAGGAGGGATACTTGTGTAATGTATGTCAAAAGATTTTCACATCCTCGAGCAATCTTGCAGTGCATAGCATGATTCATTCAGGTACAAAGCCTTTTAAATGTGATTTGTGCTCTTGGGCCTTTAGACAGAAAGCTCATTTGCAAAAGCATATGAGACATATACATAAAGTTGCTCCCCCTGGAAAAGGCCATAGTTCAATAGCAAAATCTGAAGCCTGTTTTGATAATTCCAACTCTAAGCTAGACAGTTATCCTTCCTCCACTCCAAAGCTTGAGTCTGTAAGCACTTAATTGTATAACACAGCAAAGAAGGGGCGTTAAATGGGGGAGGGAACATCTGCCCTCGCCCTCTAGATCCCCTCCCCCCTGTATATTCCAAACAATATTTTTTTTTGGTATATTCGTTGGAAAAAAAAAATCAGAAAAAACAAACCCCTTGATTTTGAAAAAATACATTTTGCCCCACCCCCAACATTTTCGTGAATTGGCGCCAGTACAACCTAGAGTGTGGTTTATGACATTTAGACGTCGCCCTCTTTTTATTTTGAGAAATATCTGGAAATGTCCTTTTAAAAAGGAGTGTTTTATCAAAACAAAAAGCCAAATTAGATTCAAAGAATAGAATATTTCCCACCTCCCATAAATACGTAGTATACCTTTAATGAAGTTAACTATTTTATATAAACGGATCTTAAGAAAGTTATACCATTTTTGAAAGTGTTACTTTTCTTTTCTTTGTCAAACCATTGATAGCTGAACTCCGTAAAAATAAAAAATTAAATAAAAAACATAAAAGGGCGAGGTGATAATCATTTTATTATTATTCTCATTTAGCAACAAAATTAATTATTCAAAAACTATCGTTATGACAAATTTCCAAAATCGTGAAATATATCTATATCTATAAAAAGTAGGCAACTGAAGAAAGGTTAGATCATTATACCTTGATTTTAGATTTTATGCCTTCCCTCTCCATTTTTACTTGCGTCATAATACGAATGTACATTTTATAGATGTATGTGTTCGACAGTGTAAATCAGATCATTAGTGGTTTGTTTTAGAGGATTCCAAAGTTTACTGGACAAAATGGTTCAAGATTTTCTGTGTTTCTCTTTGAAAATTGCGTATATTTCTTGTTGTTATTTTTCGTTTGTAGAAGTGTATTTTTACATTAAAACGTCTAGGCAGGGATTGTAAATTAGGGAATACATGCTTCAAAGTGCAAATCAAGCAATGCACTCACTTTAAAACTTTAAATTTCTTAACACTGCTAGCTTTTTTAACCTCTCAACCATTTGAATAGCTCGCAGTGTAGTCTAGAGCAAATGCAATCACATGGTTTCCAGATTACATACTTAAGATATATTAAATGTTCTAAAAACAGCACTCAACAAATATAATCACGCATCAAGTCAAAGGGCGTATCTGACTGTTTTTTTCGAAAATTAGAAATTTTCATATATTCAATTACCTTTCAAAACTCTAGAAGGATCTCGGAGAAAATATCCAGAGATCTGGCGACTCTGCGTTCTTTTTTATCCAAAAACTCCAAAATTCAGTTTTGGTGCCTAGCAAATAATTTTGGGGTTCAAACTGCACCTAACAAGTAGGGTGCATATTTACCTCATAGGAGGTATTCGGTCCTCAGAGGTATAGGAATATCGGTCCTTTTCACGACTAAAGTATGTATGTTACGCAAGACATATTCACCTTTTGTTCAGTAACGTATATTAAATGTTTTAAAACAGCAATAACAACATATCGTTGTGAACAAAACGAAAGGGTCTATCAACTATGCTTTCTTGAAAGTGAGCTTCAACGGGAGAAAAGTTCCTCATCGGTCACTTTATCCACTAACCACATTTTTCGAGGTGTATTTCTTCCTGGAAGTCAGGGGAGCTATTTTTCTGATAATATACACATGATACACACAATACGTCAACTTACGTACAATAACATACTTTAAATGTTTTGAAAATAGCTATTACCACAAATCCTTGTTCACAAAGCTAATGCAACCTTGTAAGATCTCCTCATTGGTCACTGGCTGTATTTTCAGAGGCTTATGCAGTTCACAGAAAGTAGGGAAGAACAGCCGTGATTTAGAAGAAAATATATGAGTAGACTACCCTCCAGCTAAGAGGCAACCTAACATACCCATTCTACTCCCAGATCAGAGACTACCTGATATCCTTTTATGTACTATATGCAAAAATGTAGCTAAATCCTTTGCAGCTAAACATAACAAATTTATCGTGTTTTTGCTTGAAGTATTGAACATTAAACTGTTCCATCTAGAAGGTTATTAACTCTCCTGTAAAAGTATCAAAATGTGAGAAACGCCCTTTTGATTTGGATAGAGCAATGTCTAATAAATAAAATTTATTATTTGGTATTTGTGGTCAAACCTGAAAATTTAATATTATGAATTGTAGTTGGAAGGTCAGATTAAGGGTTGAACGGCAGTAGATCCTAAAAATAGGTGTCGCTCATTGATTTAATTTGTAACTGTACTACTTTTTTTTTTTATTTCGACCTCGTACCATCCTGAGCTATTAAGGTTAATGCTCCCTAGTTGACAGGAAAAATATATTCAATAAATAATATTCGAAAAATAAGTAAATTTTATAAATAAATTGAGGGTTGAATGTTAAAACGAAATTAAAACCAAGTCATTTTAGCAATACTTTCATTTTCAGTAATTGACTGTTTAACAGTAATCAAATTTAGTGATACTATTGTATAGTTAATCTATTGTTCAATTTTTTAAATAAGGATGATCATTCTACAGCAGCGCTACCTATTATAAGAGGTAGCTTTTGTGGTAATTTGTATTCGAAGAGCTAACAGAAAATTATATTTTGGATATGTTGGCACGATAAGAGGATTTAATAAATCACTAGTGCTTTTAATATAGGTCGCCTAAAATTGTTCAATGATGTTGTTTTCTGTGATAATTAAGAGTTTCAAATTATTTTTGAGATATTGTTTTTATATTACAATGGCCTTTAATACTTTTTATTCTCAATTGTTTATGATATATTAGAAGAAAGTGTAGGCTCCGGCAGAAGGCTGACAGTTATACCCACCCTCCTGGGAAAGAGGAAGACAATAAAAGTAGCTTCACCTAGGCCGCTGTTTTTTTTTTGCACCTCTTTGTTCTCTGGTATATACAAAACCAAGTCAGTGAACAAACAAGTCGACCACCATCAACTAAACCACCAAACAACTCAACTACCACACAATTCAACTGCCATAAATTCAACCACCAATCAGCTCAATCGGTATCAACCCGACCACCAAACAATTCAACCACCCTGAACTCAACTACCACTTAACTAATTTAAATTCAACCACCAAACAACTCAACCACCACATAACTTAGTTCTTTTTAAAATCAGATCCTTTGATCAATCACCAAAGCTTGGTGAGCATTCACACCCTAATGATACGATCAGTGTAAGGACTTCTGAACTAAAGTCTAACATTAAACAAGCAGCAACCACTTCCTCAGTGTCAGCTAGAAACCTTTTTCTAGTGGGGAACAGCTTTTAATTGAAAATGAGAACGTACTTGTTAGAATGCAGAAAAGAGCGCCAAAGAAAGGCGAAAAAACGATTATAAATTTGAGAACCTCGTCGATGGTCTTTGAAGTCCCAGATTTGAATCAAGATCTTGTCCTTTACGATTCAGGACAAAATATTCCAAAAAATGTTTGGCTTTGGGCCTTAGACATACGGTTGCAATATTTTGAGAAATCAAAACAATTTTTAGGTCATGGAACATTCAAGGTTGTGTCCCAACTTTTTTTCCAGATATATACAATACATGTAAAGGTTGGTGATCCATATCCACCATGCATGTATTTTAGTTTGCTTCATAATGCAGAAAGCACATCGAGGCACGCTACAAGCACTTGGAGACTTGGTGCTAAGAGCCAATCCCACTAGAATTGTGACAAATTTTGAAAAAGCTGCTATAATTGGTTTTCAAGTTAAATTTCCAAATTCAGTGCATCCGGGATGTTTATTTCGCTTTGCAGAGTTTATCATAAGAAAAGTTCAATCGCTAGGCCTCAAACATGACTTCGAAAATGATCCCAATTTGAATATCCTCGTCAAAAGTATACCAGCCTTAGCTTTTGTTCCATTACAAGATATTGAAAGAGTGTTTGACGAACTCTGTGGACATTTCCCCCAAGGTGATAATTACGATTATTTCTTGAGTTTTTAATGATACCTAATGACGTGGCATTCAGTTGCCAAACCGGGGGGTCGGATTGCCAAGATTTTTACCAGTCTTCTGGAACCACACTGAAAGTACACAGGATTGCGTGGCAAAAACTACGAATGCCACGGAGGGTTTCCACAATGCCCTTAATGGTATGCTCATCTTTACTCATCTAAGTCTTTGGAAGCTATTTGATGGAGTAAAGTATAGCATTGCTGTTCAATGTCTGGTGGCATCACAGATCACTCAACAGCAGGGGCAAAAAATTTCAAAATTTAAAATACTTGCACAACGACTTTCAAGACACGTTCAAACATACTCTCACGAAGAAAACGAAATGAAATACCTGAGAGCAATTACTCATATGCAAGAGCATAAAGATGCCTTGAATGTAAAGATACCCAAAAAGACGTGTTTTTCATTAAATTTTTGCAGATTTCCCCCCAAGAAGAATATTGTTGACTTTAGGAATCTATCACCCTTTTCTTCCAGTGTTTGTGTGTCCTCCAGTGCTTGTGGTCATATTGAAGCTCAAATAAATTTAGAAGATACAAAATTTTACGATTGTTAAGGATTAAAAAAGAAAAAAAAATGGCAGAAAAATAAATACGAACTACCCAAACTGATTTTGCTCTTTAGATTTGACTTTTTCTCTTCTTGAGTCGCATTTTGATCTTCATAAATATTGCACCAGCTGCAATGTTTCGTTTTTTGCTTCTTTTTTAAAACTATATATTAAAAATCCTTCACGAGACACGAAATAACAGATCTGAGTTATGTGGTGGTTCAATTGATAGTGGTTGAGTAGATGGAGGGTGAGTTATGTGGTGTTTGCACTATGAGGTGATTAAACTGTTTGGTAGTTGACTTTAAGGTAGTTGAGTTATTTGGTAGTTGATTTCCATGTGGTTGAGTTATGGTGGTTGAATTATATAGGAACCGATCAAGTAATTTACATTTTAATGACAATATTAATACCTGTTAGCACATTTAAAGTGCTTGATTTGAATTACGCATAATTGTTTTGATGTGCATGGTAGTGATGGCAGCGATATTTCATTATTTCTAAGTAACATTTCCATTTCTGTTGCCATTTTGAGCGACTGTCAAAATGAAAAAGACATTTTAAAATTCTAATTTGCTATAACACAGATTCTTTTGATAAACCTATTCTAGACAGCAATTCTTTATTCAGGGTGACTCTAAAAAAATTCCCATAGGAATTCCAATTAAATGCTTTACACTTTGAAAGGTTCATTTCAGAAAATTCACCTCTGATAGTATTGTTCAGTACTTTAATTGGAATCAACTTGAAGGTAAATGAAGATTTACTTTCAAGGGACTGTTTATTATTTTCCATAAAATTAGGTAGGATACAAGGCAAGGATCGTTTTAATAGTTGGATTATCATTCATTTTCCTTGGCAGCTTTTTGTGACAGAGAAAACCAATAATAGCTAATGATCCTAACAGCCAATTGGGGGAGTAGGGAGGGGATCTTGTAAAAATGTGGCAGATAGTGTCACTTTTTCGATTAATTTTATTTCGATTAGTCTCAATCGAAATTGCGTCTTGTTCTGTCAATCTCTCTCTCTCTCTCTGTCTCTCGCCATCTCACTCTCTCTCTTGCTCTCGTTACTTTCTTCAGAATCAGAAAACCATAAATACCTAAATACAATTGCATATTATATACAGAAAAATAAACAAATATCTCACCAAAATACACTGTTACAGTAATAAGAAACTATGAGATAATTTTTGGGGAAATGAAAATTGCATTGCATAAATGTTGGTACTTGTTGTTTTTTTTTCGGAAGAAAAGTCTATTTGAAGCCGAAGTCTAGTCTTCACAATCGACTTTTACTGAAAGTGTGTCTTGGTATCAGTGTTTGTGGCATTTAAGCATTACTTGCATTTATAATTGGCCGTTCCTTTTGTGAGGAACTTTGTAAAACCCCCCAAAAAAGCCTGGCAGTGCTTGCCCCCATCCCTGGAAAAATTTCCTAACAGAATCTTTGTAGCAACTTCACAACTATGATTCTTAATTATTTAATTATTCTTAAGAACCTATTTTCATAGAATAAATAAGTAAAATAAATAAGTCTTTGAAATAAGTTGGAATAAATTGAAATAAGTCTTTATGACCAATCACCGGTGGATGAAGGGATGACAGTAATATCCCCCCCCCCAAAAAAAAAAAATTGCAACGTAATTTTTGTGCTCGTTATCATGTAGGATTTATATATGATGTTGATGAGCAGTCTTGATTTTTTCTAACACAAGTTTTGATGATGACTCATCCTGTTGGCGATATTAAAACTTAAAATATTCAATTTATTTAACACAGGAAACTGGAGAACCAATTTTGCTCTTTAAATTTTATTTCCTGCGCTGTATAATGCATATTCTAAAGTTAGCTTCGGTATTTCTTAGCGAAGAGTTATAACTGAAAATGAGAAAGGATCAAGAGACAATGGTACCCTCTGGATTTTTTCCAAGGGGATAAGTCGGTACGTACTTTTCCATGCTTTTTTAACCTTGAAAGTGTCGTAATGTTTTTGATTGTAGTAATTTATTAAATTTTTTGGTCCTCTAGGAAGAGGGCATCCTTGCTCGTCCCTTTGGATATTTTGTCGAAGATTTAATTATTTTTCCACCTCAAGCAAGAGATAAGCTTCATTAGTCCTGTTGTAGCAACAAGAAGCAAGAAGGAAAGAAATAATAATATTAAAAATACAAATTGCTGGAGTTCTTCTGTCGATCAGATAATCTGTCATATATCTGATGCGGAACAACTTTCAAATAGAATCCAATATTATGCTAGTCTGTCAATGCGCAACTATAAGCACGTTCTGCTCGGTTTAGGACTTTTTTTTTATTTAAAAGGGCTACCTCTTTTTGTGTAGAGTGATTCATGTTTTCATAATCATAAATGATCATGGGAATCATGGATGACTCGTGGAAACCTGTTTATGTTCTGGAGAACGATAGATTTACCGCTTCATTCTTTAAGAAAAGTATTTTATTCGTTTCTCGCTTCCCTTTCGACGCTGCCTGAAATGGTGTAGTCTCTGTTTTCCATATCTTATCTCCCCAATTCTCTGAATTTCATGTGCTTTGACTAATTTTTGAGGGAATCCCCCTATTCTTAGAAAAAAATAATTCAAGTCGTCATAATAAAACAAAAACAAAAAAAACAAATCGAATAATAGAGCTATTAAAGTTAGTATAGTCCGCGGATGAATTAGGCACACATTTATCAATGGAACCCACCCCCAATCTAATTTCTCCAAACCTTGTATTTTTTTTGTGGAAGCCCTCATTCCAGTGTAATAAATTTTCTGAACAATAAAGTGTCCAAGGTTGGTCGAGCATAAGGATGAGGAAGGGAAGATTGAGACTTAGAAATCCTTCGAGGCCCCCTTTATCTCGTAATTTTTTTTCTGGGCCACCTTGATTCTAGAAAAAGTGCTTTGTTTGGAGTATACATTGAATAGCTGTTGCTGCCGTTTGAGGTTGTCTTTTTTTGGAGTTTCTTGAGTAAAGCAAAGTTTTTTTATTTACTGGTTTTAGCGCCATCTATAATACAGCTAATTTTAGTTGTAATAGAAAGGAATGTTCAGCTAAGGTGTGTCAACACTCAACAGTTACCGTGTATATCTCTCAGGCAACAAGAAAAAGAAGGCAGAAATCTGCTGCAAGCACTGTATATACCAGCTGGTATTTAGTTGCCGTTAAATGTTGGGGAATAGGTGAACGGGTATCGACGCTTTCCTTATTCCTAGATCTTTGTATTTATTCAACTTTCGTGGGGAAAACATCAATGAGTTCAAACTGTTTTATTACAATCTCAGAAGATGAAGTTTGCCCCTCCCTTGGGCTATAATTATCCTTTAATTTATTACGTGTGGGAAGTGACGCTTTAGCTTCGCCCGCTGTTAACAGTCTGCTATTGACAATTATGTTCGGAATGTATACCGATAATCTAGTATGGTGCTCAGTATCATACTTTTTATGTCAGGCTCGGACTGCTGGATGTGTTCATCCTGATATAGCCAAAGCTGCGTCGGAATTTTTAAAAAAGGGAAGATTTTTTAGTCGAAGCTAATGCTATGAGCTTTTGTAAATACTTCTAACCGTCCTACCGAAACACAGAAAGCCATGGATAAGTGTTTTAATATGAAAAGGTTTGAAAAGTGTGTTGAAAAAAAATTGCCCTACCTCGGTTAGTGATCTATAAACCGGCCGAAGTGCCTGTTATCTCTGGGAAAATAAAAAAAATGCTATCTCATAAATTCAACAAACTGTTTATAAAATTTGACAGTCTAGTTAATACGTAGCACAGGCTACTCAATCCTTTCCATCTACACTAGCGTTACACTTGAAGCCTTGTTAATTGGTTATTCTTAGAGATCCGCCGAAACAAATGAGTGACCCTAAGGAGCAGAAACAATACATAGACAACATCTGCAGAAACTCTAAAGCAATAATTGGTGATCTGAGACCTGGCAAAGACTCAAAGCGAATCGTTGTCAGTGACAAAAATGCAGCAACCACCCTAGTAAATGCTATTAAAACCAAAAATGAGTCTTCGAAGCCTCAGTTGAAAGTCCCTATGTACTACGATAAACAGATAGATAGATTAGTGTATTAAAGCCAAAAATACGGCCACGAACACAAAACGAGCACAAATATAATAAACTTACATCGTTACATGATATTGCTTCTCTTGTTACTGATTTGATTTTCAATGATGAGCTTAAAAAAACTAGTAATCTATAGCAAGAGAGCCTTCCGCATTGGGAACCCCAAATCTTTTAAACTAGAGTTTTCACGCTACGAATACTTGAGTGCTATTATCTCGAATCCCGGTGTTATAGAGTACGAGTGGATTAAGATTGAAGAGCTAATAGCCTTTCCTCCTTGGTGTTATATATATCAGACATATGGACATTTTTCTTTTGTAAAGCTCTTGTTCACTGTTTTACTTTGGACAACAGGTGAATTGAACTAACATCGATTACCCCGGCAAAAAAAAGAAAAAAACAATGTCAAATGTGCCCTTTGATCTCAGACTGATCCCCCATGGTTAGTTATAAATATCCTGTAGCAAAGAAGCTTTTGCGTCCGACAAAATGAATGCCAGTCACAAAGTAACGTCATAGAATATTAACGAAGTATAAGTTTGAAGCTCCCATTTAAACAAACTATTTGTGAAACTAATGACGTGCTTTGTCTACGAGAGGACCTGCTGACCATGGATACTTCTGCTGTTACTTACTGCCATGGTAATTAAATTCTGGTGTGGGTCATATAGTGGTGGCACCGTCATTTTTATGTGAAATGAACTATTTCCAGAGCCTTTCCGAGATTGAGCATTTTGTGTCAGTCAAAATACAAAACCGTGTTGTTGACTCAGTTAACTTACTCGCTGATTATCGCAATTTGAATTGAAATGTGCTCTATGATAAAAAAAATGCCGGACTCTCAGTATCCTCGCCGCGGATTACCCACCGTGCAATCGGGCAGTTATATTGACGGGCTATATGAACTACAATCTGTTCGATGACTTCAGTAATCTAGCAAAAATTATTTGTAGCATGTGCCCACAACTTGTTTGAATAGAAAATAAGCTTAGTTTTACATGCATTTGTTGCTCAGGGAGCACGGTTCCTCTTGACTAAGTGTTTTTCTGCTTAAAAAGACAGTTATTGACTAAAACACTGCCGAAAAAAGTTCTGTTATTACTAGGTTTAACCCTCGATATCACGTGCCAATCAGTAATATTTGCCCTTTCAAATTCTCTCCACCTGACCTTCTCTTGTCAAGTAATACCAGCAGGGGACGTGAAATCTGTGACTAGGGTAAAATTAACATGTCTAATAATCAAAGCATGAGTAGGTCGAATACTCTTATATGGAAAATCATAACATCTTTTCAGCTCCTGTCTCAGAAATCTGAAATTAGTATATCTAAAAAGCAGATTCTACTCAACACCTATTGTGCTGAAACTATGCATGTCCTAAATTTTGCTGAAAAGACAAGCTTTCCAGTTTGCGGAGTCTGTGATGGAGCAAAAAAACCTGGCTGGAGCAGCAATCTGAAGTTTGCCGAGTCGTGTTCCAAGTCTTAATTTTGGTTCCATGTTTGGAAGGAGTGATGTATGCCGCTTAGCAGCACAGTGAATTATCTCCGCCTTTTTACAAAGGGTCCCTTCGTGAAAGGACTGAAACAGCATCAAGCAAATTATATAGCTGAACCATCATAAAAGGCAAATAATAATCCAAACATGTGTGAAAAGTGTCAAAGCATGGTAAATGTAAATATAGAATAGATCCCTGTATTACAGGTGACTAATGGTGTAATTACTTTAATACTGAATTTTCGGAGTCTGATCCGCTTTTAAAAATTGTTCATGAGAAGGAGCTTGATGAATATTTACTTGAGCATAGTAATAACCCTAGTTTTGTCGTCGGTCATCCTATGTTGGGTTATTATATCTATCGGCTACGTAAGAAAAAATGTCATGATATTCACGGCATTCGTGCTGAGATTTTGGATCCTGGTTTGCCTTTCCTTGATGAGCATCTGTCACTGCTGTTCAAATGAATTTAGTCCTTAAATAGTGTCAGACCTGTTTATTACGGGCATAATTAACCCTGCCCCTAAACGGTAACCTCCCAATCAATGCTCTTCACTTAGACCAATCACTGTTTCCCCTGCAATTTGCAAATTGTTTGAACTAATACTTGTTGAAGAAATTATGATGAAATGTTATCCATTGAATAACCAGTCCGGTTTTAGGAAAAGTTATAGGCAAAGATCATGTGCACCACCTTATTGCAATTCATTGGTACATGCTGATGAAAAAAATGAAGTGGTTTTAATTGCCAGTAATGGTGTTTGATTCTGGTCTGGGCAATAGTCTCCATTAAAAATAAGTGATAAAGATTTAAAACCACACAAGATTCATACTCGCCTTCGCGCACGCGCGATTCTGTTGTACACATCACGAGAAGCTTATGGAAAATGTTTTGTTTTATCCGACATCTAGCAACTAAACTAAGGTTCTGACGTATATTATATTCCTAGGGTCAGTACGCGCGGTATCAAATGTGTGTAATGTTTGGAAAAAAAGACGCTACAGTCTATGGTGCCTCTATTCTAGTGACTGCTTATCGACGTGGTTTGAACTTTTAATTTCTAAAAGCTTTTCGTGATATGTATAGGAAGGTGAATACTGATTTCTGTTTCATCTGGTATTAATGAACTAACTCCGGCAATCTTGATTATGAAAGGTATTAGACAGGGCACTAATGCCTTTCCACAACTTATTAATAATGCTATTGCGGAACCCCAAGAGAAAGCTGTTAAGACTTGTGTATTTAGAAGGGTCGATGTATCATTAGAAAATAATGCTGATAGTATTTTCAGGATAATCGAACGTGGATTGTATTAGAAAAGAAGTTTTGAATTCTATCTGAGAATCAGCATATATGGCTAAAGTTCAACCAAAGTAAAATTGAAATCCTATTTAATTACCGCCATGGCAATGAGTTTGTTTGCCTCATGGGTGCCGGCAGGGGTGGGATATGGACCCCTGGAAATGTGGGATTATAAAGTAATTATAAGGAAACTTAGGAAAGAGAGCAGAATATGAAAAAAACATGGAAAAAAGGTGTGTTGCCCCATTGTTGGTTGTCTGCCAATAGATCTTAACCTTTAATAAGGAAAATATAAGTTTTAATTTGTGACTAAGTGACCCCTTTCCAATTTTCCACAAGCATTTTATCTATATAATTTGGTTGGATTAAAAAAAAAAAAGAAAAAAAATGTATTTTCATTTCCCCCCTGAACGGATACGTTTTTTTGTTTTTTATTATTATTTTTTCCGGGAGTGATTGTATTTATCTAGTTGTCACTTAGAAAAAGACTTAATTTTTTACAGTCACGAAGTATAAAGGTGTCAAACATATTGGCTTTTGGCATTCAAATTAAATTAAAAATATTCAACTAAAATTTTTTATTTGATTTTCTAAATCTTAGTTTTAATGTTTTACTTTGATCAAACTATTTTGATAATGCGTTACTTTTTATAAACACTGAGTCTAAAGGAATTAAATAATTTGGTGTTTGATAACCAAGTTCAAAACTGTCGATATTGTTAAAAAGTATCCGTCCAACACTTCGGCATTACTCAACAGAACTGAATACTGGGAATTTATATTTTAGTTTTTGTAAACAGGCTATTGTTTTGTTTATTTTTTGTAATTACTTACTTATTTCATTTTTATTTACTTTTACTTTAATTGACATAATTTTTCCATTGCCTTCAGAAAAATGTTTGTCTCTAAGCTTCATTAAATAAAAAAACAAACAAGCTTTTTCAACTGTTAGTAAGGAGCAACATTAAAATTTAATATGAACAGAAAGTATTACGTATATGAGGGGGGCTGCCCCCCTCCTCAACACCTCGCTCTTCGCGCTAAAGTTTTTCGACATTTAAAAAAAAATTACTTATTGTTCTAATTAAATGACCCCTGTATTTCAGGAGTCGTTTCTAGAGAATTGGGACAAAATTTAAACTTTAGCGACATTGTTTATATTGTTTGTGCTTCAAGCCTATTGTAGCAGTTCTTTTGAAACCATTGAGGAACAAACACCAGATAAAATGGAGAATATTAATGATATTGCTATGCAAATTTATATCGTAAATTTAATTTTATAAATAATTAAATGATATATTTGGGTGCTATTGCGTTATATTGGAGACACACGAAAAAAGACAAGTTTACTTAATAAAATAAAGAAAGGATGGAAAATACTATAGAAACAAATTTGGGGGTACATATTTGCGCATTGTGTGTGGGGGTGGGGTTGTATAAAGCATATGTTAAATGTAACCATGCTAGAATTTTTTCTCTGGACACATTAATATATCTGGGGTCTACTAGGCTAGCAGTGAAAATGTCGTTTGATGTAAATTTTAGGCCTATAAGCTGTGTGTTAACGAGCTTTTAGACTCATGAAAAAAGATAAGTTTACTTAATAAAATAAAGAACGTTTAGAATGGATGGAAAATACTATAGAAACAAATTTCGGGTACATACTTGCACATTGAGGGGGGGGGGGGGGGTTGCATAAAGCGTATGTTGAATGTAACCCAGCTAGCATTTTTTCTTTGAACACATTAATCTGTTTGGGGTCTACTAGGCTAGCAGTGAAAATGTCGTTTGATGTAAATTTTAGGCCTATAAGTTGTGTGTTAACGAGATTTTTCAATCTAATTATAGGTCTATATAGTGGGAACGGGCTTTCAAGCCTATATCTCTAGAGTCTATAACATTTCGAAGGTTTTATAATGGGGAGTCTATAGCCTAGCCTTGACTGACCAAGAAATTTATTCCCACTTAATTCTTTTTTAGAAACATTATTTCTTTAATGCATATTGACTATTTCATATTGGTTAATGTCTGCAAAAAAACTCTATTTCAACTTATTTCAGTTTTAGATAAAATATCCGATAGTACATGAATGGCTTCATTCAACTTTGATAAACTCGTTATTATCCAAAAACAAGAAAAAAAATGTTTTACACATAATCATTGAATTTTTAAAAACCTCACCGAATCTCAATGATAAAGTGTCATTCGTCTGAACCGTATAAGATATCAAATACTTTTTTTGCACTCCATAATCTAAGAATAATTATCTTTGTTAGAGAGAATAACTTTTAAAACCAGTTCACCTTTTTGAACTTCGTTTTCATTATAGTAGAATTTTTTTTTGCATTAATATAGAAAAGGATGGGGGTGGGCTGTTTAAAAGAGGGGTGAGTTTTTTTTTCACTACGATTAAAAAAAAACAAACTATAATTTAATTTCTTTTAAGGATAATTTTGAAGAATATGCCCCTCCCGCCGACAAAAAGGCCCGGATTGAGGATGGAAGTCACTCGCGTCCTTAAGTAATTAAATACACCGGACCCTCGACGTCATATATACAAGGCAAGAATACCATCACTGTCAATACAAGGACCAATATACAAGAAGGGGAACTGACTATGGACATGATGATCTCGCAAAAAGCAAATAATGTGAGTTTTAAATTTAACGATATTTCTTGTAAATAGACTAGCAGTCAACAACGGCAAATTCTCCTTTTTTTTTGGCACTATTGACAACTGAATACCATCAAATAGAAAAGTGATATGTGCTTGTCACATCATGATTGGCATGGGATAACACTACCCTTCAATTATTACATCAACCTATAATTCTAAATCTAAACCATTTCTAAAAGTATTCCCGGTTTACAACCAATCACTTTGACAACAAGCAATTAACTGATTTTGTGCAGGCTAAAATGAATATTCATATACATAACTCGCAAGTTATACCATTTGCCGTAGTTTTAAGAATGTATTTTATTACGGTGGGAGAGGGGGGCAAGTAAGATCCCGGATTTTTCCAAAACAGACAAAGAGTATTAAGATGAAATTTTCTGGGAATGTTGAACAAAATCAGAACTTATTACGCCTGTTTAGATTGTAAACATGAAATACCAGTAATACATAAGGGTTGCTATTAAATTAAAACTTTCAGGATTGATATATAGAGTGGTTAGGGGGGACAGTGGACTAATCAAATGTCACTATACGCATACAGATAGTGTTATTGCTACTGCTACTGCTACTACTATAATAGGTGTTTGTTTTTTTTTTATTTTAATGCATATGTTTTTTAAATGATATGAAAATATACGTCACTAATAATCCAATTTTCGAGTTTTTTTTAAATAGAGTGATTTATATACTTTGAATATCCGCTATTTTCAAGAGAGGGCCTGAAGGGGCTAGACTGTTCTTTTCAAACCAAGTAAGATCTCGGATTTTTCCAAAACAGATAAAGAGTATTAAGATGAAATTTTCAGGGAATGTTGAAAAATGTCAGAACCTACTATGTTCTCGTTTAGATTGTAAATATGATATATCTGTAATACATAATACATATGCGGTGGCTATTAAATTGAAACTTTCAGGATATAACAGAGTGGTTAGGGGGGAAAGTGAACTAACCAAATGGCACTAGACGCACACAGATAGTGTTATTGCTACTGCTTCTGCTGCTAGTACTACTACAATAAGTGTTTTTTTTTGTTTTTTTTATAATATCTATGTTTTAAATGATATTAAAATATAGTCGCTAATAATCCAATTTTCGATTTTTTTTTTAAAATAGGGTGATCTATACACTTTGAAAATAAGCTATTTTCAGGAGATGGCTTGAAAGGGTTAGACTATCCCTTTCAAACGAAGTACTATCCCAGATTTTTCCAAAACGGATAAAGAGTATTAAGATGAAATTTTTAGGGAAGGTTGAACAAAATCAGAACCTATTATGCTCGTTTAGATTGTAAATATGATATATTAGTAATACATATGGGGTGGCTATTAAATTGAAACTTTCAGGATGTGTGTAGAGTGGTTAGGGGGGGGGAAGTGAACTAACCAAATGACACTATACGTACACAGATATTGCTACTAAGCATGTTTTTTAGTTTTTTATTGCATTTGTTTTAAATGATATGAAAATATACGTCACTATTACTCCAATTTTTGAATTTTAAAAAAAAAGGTGATTTATACACTTTGAAAATAAGTGTCTATTTTCTTTACAGGTTAGAACGGATGTCATAACATCACTACCTCCCCCCCCACCCGAAGAATCAAGTCATGAATTATGCGATCTCATTGACGAAACGGTTTTAATTGAAGCGCCAATGCAGTTTCGTGATATTCAGGTCGCCGTTGGAACACCACCTATCGATGAACGGTACGGTAAATTTTTACGGGAGTGTTATGATGGTAGTGCTAATTTAGATGATATACCTTTTGACATTATTGACGACTCGGAATGGGCAAATAACTTATTAGGAAAATATTTCAGTGTTGGTAATTATTCTTTAGATGTAGACGCTAGCATAGTTGAACAAAGCACTGACGTTAGCTCAGAACAAGATGTGCTAGAGAGCAATTTACCTTGGCTGAGTCCTGACAACATACAAATTTTAGCTAATTTTAGTCGTGAGTTAAATGAGATCCCTTCCCCAACAGATTTAATGGACATAACCTCATTTCAATCGAATTTAATTGAAGAAGAAAATAAATTCGCTTGGGTTGATTCACATAGTCCTAACGCGTTAGAGGCTATGTTAAGCGAACTGGGGGATTTCACTCCACACACCAACCCTATTGTTGAACAAAGTGGAGGAGGAGGAGGTAGTGATGATATACAATTCTTATCATCATCGCTACCGGAATCTCAGCAAACAAATTCCATTCTGAATACGATAGACGTTTCCACTGCAAATTTTGGCGATCCTTTTAATACACTGATGTCGGGAAATATTATAAGCGACCCTATAAATATTACCCATACATATGTGGGGAAGATTCGTGCACTTCTTGAGCACCAAATTAAAACGGGGGGAGGGCAGGACAGCATAAAGGCCTCGATTGTTTTAAAAATACTCTACTTAAATGAAATTCATGGTGAAGTCTATGATCATTATGTGCACAATGAAATGACGGTGCTGCACCCTCATTTGGGGAATTATGAGAATGTTTTCATGCAATGGGTAGACAATGTTGTCACGCATTTGGACAATTATAATGAGAAGGGTAGTGGTTCAGTGGTTTTATTTGTTGAAAATTTAACTATAAATATATGTAAATTTAAAAAAGATTTTATTTTAAGAGGAAGGGCAGGGGGCAGGGCCTGGGTCTATAGTTTTAAAATATAATCCTGATTTAGAAGGACGCAAGGGTATCCAACGAATCTGTTTCGAAACAGGCCAAAAGTGTTTCATGTACGCATTTCTCAAATCTGCTTTCCGACCTCTACAAGATAAAGCTACAAAGAGAAATTTGGATCAGTGGGCCCTACACGGGAAAGAAGCTTCTGATTTCCCCCGACTAGATTTCACTTGTTTAACAGATAAATTTCCTGTAACACTCAAAGGAATAGATATTTTTGAACGGGCAAATGCGCATTTAAAGATTGGTGTTACAGTGCTAAAGTACGAAACGGAATTTGAAGAGGGGATGAGTTCTAATAAAAAGGGAGTAATATTCCCAGTAAGGGTCCCGTCAACTGAATCTGTGAAACACTGGGTTTTGCTGTTATACACACCGCCTATTGAACCTGATTCAATTCCCCATTTCAATCCAATAACAGATATAAGCAGAGTTCTGGGAGGGGGTAAGCAATTTGGGGTATGTTATTATTTCCCAATGTGTTTGTCTAGATTTCGCAGTGATATAAATCTAGAGAATCACATGAAAGACTGAAAACGACTTGGATATCGATTGGTGGAGACAGTTGCTGGTGACCGATTAATTTTACGATTTATAAATTTCCAGAACATACTTATGCAAAGTGATAAAATAAGTTTGGATTGTGATGCCAAACTCACAGACCTGAACGACCCCCAATCTCCAAATCATATCAAAGAACATCAAGCTATTGCAGTTTACTATGCCCATGCGCAAAGAGACAGTAGTAAGACTATGCGTCTCTTAGAAGTAGTTGAGACATTGGATGAGGAAGATTGTATGGTAAAGCATTAACTAAATTTATTGTCACAGTGAATAGGGCAATCTCTTGCTTGAGACACACACATTACCCAATGATTCTATCAGCAGAGGATCACATGGCCATTAAAAATAGGAAAATAAGTTGGGTATGTAAGGGGAAATTTGAACAGGGGACTAAGGAGAAAGGGACTAGGGGAAAAAGACTAAAGGAAAAAAGACTAAGGGAGAAGGGGAAAGTCCGTGACCATAATCATTTATGGCAAGAAATATCATTAGGCGGTGGTAATTTAAATGGCGTAGCACATCAATGGTGCAATGTAAATGTGAGCCAGCAGTTCTATATACCGGTTTTCATTCACAATTCAAATTACGATTTGAAATTTATTTTACCGGCTTTGGAATGTATGCATAGAGAGTGAGTTGCATAGCCCCTGGCTAGATAACTCACTTACCTAAAATATTTTACCAAAATCAGCCGAGAAGTTGTTGCTTTTAGAATTCAAGTGGCAAACAATGGATAATGGACATACGGGTTGGAATAAAATCCGTTTTTTAGATTTTTATAGTTTTTTCCCCAAGCCTCTCAGTCGATTGATTCAAGTGCAGAAAAGTGAAAATTTTGATAGTTTCGCTCTGCTTAAACAGCGCTTTCCCGACAATGAAATATATGACTTACTAACTTTTAAGGACATATATGCATATGATTATTACAACTCTAGCGCAAGTTTAAGTGAGGAGAAACTCCCTGCCATTGAAGCATTCTATAATTCACTTACCGATAGTGAATAAACTGCCGAAGACTATGAATTTGCCAAGAGGGTTTGGGCTACGAGGGGCTGTAAAAATGGTTGGGATTATTGTACTTGGCAAACAATGTGTTAACTCTTTTAGATATTGTCTGGAAGAGCACAGACCAAATCTATTCGGAATTCGGCCTAGACATTGGCTATTATTTTTCAAAATCACACCAAGTGATGGATTTAATTCTAAAAATCAGTGAAAAGGAAATAGGTTTGATCAACGATATGGATCAATACTTACTTGTAGAAAGATCTATGAGCGGGGAGATATGTTTTTCACGGGGATCGCGTCTTAACAGCTGAACCAACTGGACAGAACTCTGTTGACGGTGTAAACTCCAATGCTGTTTTTCTGGACATGAACTCACTCTATCCCTCGGCAATGTTTCACTACAGTTTACCGTGTGGCAATTATAATTTGCTCGTAAATTCTTTTGCCTTGGATTTCTCAGACATTCACACTGTCGAGGAAAATTGTCCCCAAGGATATTTTTTTGAAATTGACGGTCACATACCAATGGCGCTCCACGACTCTGTAAAAGATGTTGTTTATCCGTGTGTAAATAAACCAGTGACCAAGGGTTCTTTGAGTACACAGAATTTGTCTTTGGTCGAGGATATGGGTAGCATTGGACCCCTCCAAACAAAAACTAACTGCAGATCTGGACCCAAAACAGAATATTGTTGTTCACCATGTGCTATTGCGGTGGATGGTGACCAACGGTTTCATGGTTACACTTATACGCAGAGCTCTGCAATTCAATCAGAAACCCTACTTGAAAACGTTTATTGACACGTTTGTCAGTTAACGTTCACAGGCAAAAAGTAAAGCTGAAAAAGAAATGTATAAACTTGTTTTAAATTCAGCTTTTGGGAAAATGTGTGAAAGCTTACGAAACAGATCTCATTGTGACGTCGTAACCTGCCTCCGAAAATGTGCTCGATTGGTCGCCGATCCCAACTTCACAACATTCATTGTCATAGACCCGAATATGGTTCTTCTACACAGAAAAAATAGAAATGTCGTTCTGAATAAGAATATTGCGGGTGGGAGTTCAGTACTAGAAATTTCCAAGAAACTCACATTCTCATTCTTTTACAATGTGTGTAAGGTACAATGGCCAAGGGAGGGGGAAGTTCAAGTGTACTATGGAGACACAGATTCTTTATTTGTAAAAGTTAAAACCGAGAATTTATTGAAAGATTTTGGAAAATCGTGTACACATCAGCTCACGTATGGATTACACGAATTGGAATGAGAGCATCTATCCAGAGTTGGTGAAACGCCAGGCCTCCAATCAATTATTTATGTTAAAATCAGAGACGGGAGCAATTTAATATCCAATGGGGTGTTTCCCGGTCCAAAAGTATACTGTATGGAAACATACGATAAGGATGTAAAACAAGCATGCAAAGGGTTACCTAAAGTCTTTGTAGAAATTCATTTCGAAATGAGTGTCTACAGAAACTGTGTGGAGAGTAGTCTAGTTCCAAGGGCAAAAGTAATGGAAATTCGCTCATTACAATTTAAAAGTCATGCTGTTAGAGTGAAAAAAAATGCCATGCCTTAAATATCCGACAAGATCCCTGTATTTGAGGATGGTGTGAAAGTACTCCCCCATGGCCACTACCGTATTTCAGATCGAGTTGAATGTATGGACTATCGAAAACAAGTCGGTCTGGATAAATTAACTTAAATTCAAAAATAGTACTATTTGGTGCGTGGTTTTTTGGAAGACAAGAATATCCCTATAATAAACATTCTATTTTGTCATCAACATCGTCATTATCATCGTCATTTAACTTTTGCTGCTGCTATTGTATACAGAGTTTTTTTTCCGCCGCAGCAGGCCGGCCCCTGTGCTTTCTGGGCCCCGGGGGTTTGGAGGGTCCGGCCTTTGGCCCCGAGGGGGTGGAGGGTCCCAGCCTCTGGCCCTAGGGGAGGGGGGGGGGGGGCCCGGCCCGACCCTGGAGGGATTCTCATCTTTTAAATGTTGTAGACTATGTTTTCTCATATTCTCTTAGTCTACAAGTATGTTCAACTGCGTTGCTGTTCTTGCTGTTGCTGTTGCATTATTTAAAATACATGTTGTTTTTGTTGTTCTTGTTATTGCCAATAAATGAAAAATATTAAATTGTTCTTGTTGTTCTGTTATTTTGCTATTGTCTTTATTGTTGTACAAAAAGTGTTGCTAATAAAAGAAAAAATATGTTTCTGTTATTTTTGCTGTTGCTATTGAATATCGTACTAGGTAGATGCTGCTGCTTTTGGGGACATTATTATTATTTATTCATTGGACAAGTATGGTTTACAGTTAGTTGTAATCCAACTGCTGTCAACAGCAGTAAGTATCCATTTAAAACACTATTCAGATCATTTCTCTGTGGTCCGTCAATGTCGGGGAAAACGACACTCTTAGCTAAAATAATTAAAAACTCTAATAATGTTTTTTGGAAAAACCAAAAAAAATACTATTGCTATATTATTTGGCAAGAGTCCTGTAACCAAATAAAAGCTATTGCCACTGCTACATCCATGCCAATATAATTCGTACGAGAACTTGATGTTTTCAATAGTATTGAGCCAAACTCATGGCTGATTATTGATGATTTAGCTGAATCCATTGAACAATTCTTACAGGAAATGCTGTTTACTCTTCGCTCTCATCATAACACATTTCCATAACCCTAGTTCTACACAATCTGTTTGATCAGAACAAGTGTATGAGGACCCGTGCTTTGAATTGCACCTACTATATTATCTATAGAGTTGTTCGTGATTCAAGTTCTCTAATAACTCTCAATAAAAAAATATATCCAGGTGCCCCTAAATTTCTAGTTTCAGCGTACAATCGGGCAACAAATAAGCCCTACGGGTATATTGTGTTGGATCGTAATCAGAATATACCCGAGGATTTGCGTGTTGTCACAGATATTTTTGACAATTAAATTACCGTATATCTTCCGGTGAAGAGTAGAAAAGGTTGTTAGTTGCCATCATGAAACGGAAGAAACTCAACGAAAATAGACACTTATTTTTCGTTCTAAGTACTTCGAAACCACCACTCAGGAAGGCCATACTCAAACATGGTGTTGACAAAGAATTTATTAATCTAATATCTGAACTTGGTTTAAATTTAACCGAGGGCAATGTACAGGTGCCAGAAGGTGTTAGACAACAGACAAAGCAACATCGTTCCACTGTACGTGCCATTGCTTGCAAAAACAGAGGAAAGATTTTAAAAGAAAACGTCTCCTTCAAGCGGGTGGTAGCTTTATTACACTTTTACTGCCAATAATCACAGGACTTATAAACAGTTTTCTCTAGATGGATAACCCTGCAAATTGACTCCAATAAAACTTCACCAATTAAACACTTTGAGGATAATATAAGCAAATTCATTAATGATGAAAATATTGCCGATGATAAAAAAGCTAGTTTTACTTCAAGATGCACTTCATCGTAAGGACAAACATAGACTTTATCGTGAGAGACCCGCTGTCAACGTCATTGAGCCCCCCCCCCACCAAAAAAAGGAAACATTTCTTCAATATTCAATATCAACAACAGTAGAACAAGGAGAAGGAATTGAATTCAATAGTGACATCTATTGGAAACCCACCGCCACACACATATCGGGAACAGAGTAAAAGAGTTTAACTCATGTTAGAAAGTGGTGATGATCAAGTTCAAGTCGATAGCACCGGGAAACGAATTATAATTGGTTTAATATAATCTATTTGATTTAATTTTTTATATGGTTAAAAATCGTAAAGGACTTTTATCATTTGATAATAATCTATACAGCTTTCTAAATACATCAAACTTCCCCAAAAGTCTTATTAACAATAAGCATATTCTAAAGAAATTAAAGGAATATAGTAGAGGTGTCAGTCCTCTAACCTCAACACCGTCAGCAACAACACCATTTAAAAAAGAAGAAGTAGAAAATTTTAAATCAATCTTGGAAAATACTAGCACTCCTAGTAGCAACAACAGCAATGATTTGATAACACCGACGATGATGATGATGGCTAGACAAAAGCGAAGACGTATTGATATCAACTCACCGTCACAGGCACCACCCTCCAGTGTACAAAATGGTAGCGGGCATTACACTACGTGTTTGCGTTAAAAATGGATGAAGTTATCAAACACGTCTATGAAAATATTGGTGAAGTGGGAAGTCTAAGCTCCCCCACAACACTTTCTAAAGTCGTCAGTGTTGGTGTCAACAGCACTTTAAAAATGCAAAAAGAGTATCTAGAAAATGAAGCGAGTTACCCTGTACATCGAAATCACAGGATTCATGGCAAACAATATCGAGAAATTAAAGCCTTTTTACCACTGCATATAATGCAAACAGATCTTTTAACTCTAAATGAGATTCAAAGACGCCACAATACACCCTACAAGTATATTCTAGTGGCAATCAGTGTCTTTAGTCGCTATGCATGTGCTATTCCATTGCGATCAAAGAGAGGTGTTGAAGTTGCTCAGGCTTTAGAAAGTATTCTTGAACAAGATTACAATAGAAAAATTCATAGTGATCGTGGTAGTGCATTTGTTATCCCACATGTGCAAAAGGTTCTATTGGAATATAATACAAAGCACTATCATGGTTACAGTCCATTAAAGGCTGCCATGGCCGAACGATTGATTAAAACGTTTCGTCTATTAATTTCAAAATATTGAGCATAGAAAAGTACTGCTGCTTTTATTCATGATTTAGTCAAAGTCTTGAAAATATATAACCATCGACCTCATCTATCTCTGCCCAATGTTAGCCTTCAGGAAGTTTGTTGCAGTGAAAATACATTTGACAGTTTTCTTAAACAATATTCCAGTGAAAAAAAAATTGAAGAAAAAATTCAATGTTGGTGATAGTGTTCGAATTAATAAAACCAGCAATATTTTTGAAAAGGGGAATTATTTATGGTCCACAGAACTTTTTAAAGTTTCAAAAATCCTAGACACCAAAATATCGTCTGCGAGGCACCAAAGATGATGAGATTCTCGGCAGTTTTTACGATTATGAACTGCAAAAAGTTAGAAACAGTAGTGAAATTTATTAAATTGAAAAGATATTAAAGAACCGTACTCGCAGGGGCAAGAGACAGTTGCTTGTTCGTTGGCTAGGGTACAACTCTGATTTTGATTCTTGGGTTGCAGTTGAAGACATTAACAATGCCCAATGATTTCTAGGCGACATTCATGTCCAATGTCTCCGACCCACTCTACAATGATTTGAATAAAACAAGTGATTTATGGACGAAACTCTCTCCCACCATCAAATTCGACGGCGCGTATGAAGTGGCTTTTGTCGACTGTATTCTGAAAAATACCTATGATATCCTGAGAAAAGATAGCAAATATGATATAAAAGTTAAACCCTATGATTGGCCGCCACCCTTTAGCGAGCAAAATAAAATTCAAAAGATCAATTGGTTGGATTATCCAAGTATTGAATTACCATACGAGGAACTGAGTTGTATGAATGATTTATGTCGTTCTATCAATAAAAGAATTTCCGCTCGAAAAGATGAGCCTTTCATTTCAACTATTCCAAGGAAGAGGGCAAGACCTACATTAGTTCACCCATTGCCAGTGAAAAAGTTATTCTCAATGGTAATCTAAAAGATATTCTTGGCTTTAAACTTAATATAATCACTGATAAAAGTGCCAGAAACACTAATGTTATTTTTACTGACTACCCGCCTGCCCTCTCCTCGGATACTTGTATATTTCTTTATGCTTCATTTGTTGAAACAAACAGAGTTGGCAATAGCAATATTCCCCTCCTATGAGTTCTTGAACGAAAAACCAATCAAGATCATACTCACCATTACAATATAAAGCATCTTCACTATATCCCCATAAACACTTCCTATTTGGAACTCTGCCACTTAACACTAAGAACTGAATTAGGTGATCCTCTAGCAATATCAAAGAGTTTGGCCATTTTCGACCCATCGCTGTCGGTGTTTAAAAAACAAAATGTCTAATAGAAAAGTGGTATTCATTTGTCCTGATATTGACTACTATATTAATACTCTTGGCCCAAGACAACTGGGCAATGGAATGGACTATTACAAAGGTTGTTAATCAATGTCTGGCTATGGTCTTGGCAGTTGGTTTGCTAAGCTGTTTTGGTCTGCACTATCTCTGGCTAAAAATATATTGTACCGGCTGCTACAGATTTTGCATTCTCTACACTATACAATTGGAGCTCTGGCAGTGATTTAAAAAAGGGCTTTGGACAATCTTAGGTCCAGTGCACGAAGTCTTGGCGAGCAATTGAAATCTCGACAAAATGGAAAAGGTTTAAAAATGTTGAGAAACAGTGCACAACTTATCAGTTTCTACTCATATTCGAAACGAAAGACGTCACTCCTGTCAAAGAAAAGAAGGAAGAAAACAACAAGTAAAATAAGCAGAAGAAGAAGAAGACCCAGGAAGAGAATTGTTAGATCGAAACTGGATTTCTTTTCATAGACTAAACAATGGCATATCTAGCGCATAAGGATTCCCATCCTTCAATCACTTGATTTTTGAATCTCCTCAATGCAGAAAATGTCTATGTGAGTGTAAAACATGGATGCTATGAAAAATTTTATCCACAACAATCGCTCTCTGATAATATTCACTTTCAAATTTATTCCAATGAAGACTACTTTATGGACATGTCTTCAACATTTATAGATTTAAAAATGTTGTGGATAAAATTGATAATGGAATGCCAATTCATGCTGATGGAATATCCTATGAAAATTGTATATTACATAATTTATTTCGTCAAATAAGTGTCTACATAAATGGGACATTGGTGAGCACAAGCAACAATCTCTAAAATTATACAAGCTATATGCAGTTCATGTTGATGATACCCAAGTCATACAAGGAATTGAGAGGCACCTTCAGTGGATATGAATATATTATAGATACTGATAGTAAAGATGCACTTAACAATGCTACAACTAGTAAATTACCTCTAGTTGGAAAATATATCATGAGATATTTAATGTACTCCAATGGCTACCACCAAATATTAAAGTGGATATAAAATTAACGCTTGCTCCATCCATTCTCATTCTACGAAAGGAACTTCCTGCCAATCTTGATGTAACTCTGTCCCTCATCTCGGCAATACTACATGTACGAAAGCAGCAAGTTATGAGTTCTATTGCTTTGAAAGTGGAAAAACTAAGAGACAGTGGAAATAATATTAAACTACTTGTTCTTCATACAATCACCAATCAACGTAATATTGCCACAGGCTCGCACACCTTCACCAACTCTTCCCTTAACAATTTCGAAATTCCATCAAAATTAGCATTGGCATTTGTAAAAAGCGCTAGTTCAATAGGTTCGTGTACTGGCTGCCCACATAAATTTGAGACGTTTCATCTTTTGTATGCAAAGTAAATGGAATCCCACTCTACAATCTATATTTTGAAAAATCCTATAGGACATTGCATGAGTTGACAATGCAAACCCTAGATCATGATTCACAACTATTTGAAAAGGGTATAACTGAATAAATGTTCACTAAAACACATGGTATCATTGTACTAGACTTGTCTGGCAATCAAGATATGAGTATAGTACGAAGCGGGAGTGTGCGTTTAGAGTGTACATTTTGTCGACCCATTACCTGAGAGTATCGCACTAATCTCGTTAAATCAATTTGAAACCTATTTGGAAATCACTCCCGAAGTGAGTGTTCGATTAGACCTTTCACCATGAACACTAGTCAAATCATCAATGTATTTAATATGGACCCCTACGTGTCCAAGTACAGATACTGTTGGTTACCATCTGTAGCGATAGAAATTTAAGGGACTGGGCTTAATTGTGGTCATAAGATTGACCGCGTCAAATGTAATCTTAGGCTTTAAAGCCATGAACTTACACCTTATAAGTTCTCCGATAGAGCCACTTATAGTGCTAATGACTGCGCCATATGTAATTTTATGATTTAAGGCGGTGTACCGATCGCGCCCCTCGCAGAAAGCGAGAAAATAAAATATGTAATTATATAAATGTAACCTCCTTTCGTTGGGTTATCTCAAAACCAATTACCTGTTATAAGTATGTAAAAATCAGATCCCTGGGAGCGCTACCTTGGAGGCATACGAACTAATTACCTGTCGTGTGACTAGATACAGACATATAAAATCAAATAAACACAAATAGAAAAGCAATAGATTTATTGTTACTTACATTTTAGGCGTACAGCAATGATCACTTCAACTGACGACAAATAGGAGCAGACATAATAATATTGACTGAATTGCAATGCCTGAGTGCCGAAATAATTCTGATCTTAATAATAATCCAAAAAGCACTTTTATCACACTATAAAATATAGTTTTTGTCCTGGGCTCTAAGGGCTGGCCCACAATTGGTCCAAGTGGCCCAAGGATGTAAACCCTTCATCTAATAAACTGTTTTGAATATTTTTGATGATTCAAACGTTCACATCGCTCTTATAATTTAAACTTCTTGAGACACATTGTGTATAGCATCTTTTTATTCCCCACTATTTTAGTGAAATCTAAAACTGGATAGCACCGTTCTTTGTCTGAGGCTAAAATGCAATTCTCCTTTTTGCTGATTAAGGACTTTTCTTTTTTTTAAACTAGATTTAAACTTAATTATAGGAAGTCGGAATTATCTTTAGAAAGAAGGAACTTTATTTTTTGTATTTTAAATATATCATATTTTACTCACGGTACATATTACCCTTCCCATTATTTAATGACGTCCTGTCATTAAGATTTGCTTGCGTTTGGGCTTTTGAAATATTCGCTATTTATTAATTATCTACTCGACAAACTTTTAAATGACATTTTATAATTTTATATCTATATTTGGGGATAATCAAGATTGCTAAAAATTTTATCTATTATGTTTTTTATTTTATTATACGTCCCTATCTAAAATTAATCTATCGGACTAAGATTATGCATAGTTCTAGGCTAGGTACTATACTAAAGATTTTTTCTTTTTTTTTCTACATCTAACACTGATTACTTTTACATTTCCAACAAGGTTGAGGCTATTTTACGTTTACAAAAGATTTTTTTTGATAATTTAACATTTACCAGTTTTTTTTTTGATTTTTCTGGCTATAGGGCCCTCTGCTTTATATCTACGCTAAATTAAATTATTATTACGAAAACGCTACAAATAGCTCTATATAAATATCTAACACTACATATAAGAACGATTTAAAACACACAATATTGGGTTGACTATGTTCACTGGTAACATTAGAATACTTTCACTGGAGATGTTTGCTACTCAACGTTAATGATAGGATATTGGTATTTTTGAGTTATCAAAGTTATTAAGAAGTAACATATGAAAATTCACACCTATTTCATCACCTTCGAGTCTCAATAGCGTACTCAACCCTTCTGTTGTAAATTATGGTCCTTCACTCCTATCGTCTTGGCAAAATTTTTAAAGCACTTACAATATAGTTTCTTCATGGAACAGTTCGAGCATAATTGTGTTCACACGACGAGCTTTGTCTAATTGTCAACTGGGAAATGATGCTTCAACTACAGGTGTGGGAATGTGCTATCGGAGTTCATTCTCACTTGATTTTTGATAGTTCATAGGGTGCCTTATCATTAAGGGGTCGAACACTAGGAGTGCGTTTATTTTCTTCTCAGCATATTATTTTTGGGATATTTTAAGGCACATAGAGAACGTATTTCTCGTATAAAATTGTTCATTCGTACACTTAGGGATCACAGTTCTCTTATAAAATTGTTAGTTCATGGCTTGCATCTATTAACCTTTGCGGTGATTCCTATCACTGGGGAATTGAAGTTTGGATTTGGAACAAGTCGACATCAAACTATAGAGACTCCTTCAACATATTGTCTTTAACTTGTGGGAGGGGTATATCGTCACTGAGGGGTTAGTCACTGGGGTTAATTTTGGTTTCTGTAATTCAATGGTTGGTTTCCAGGTCCATTTTTCAGAAATTATCTCGTAATACTATGGGATAACAGAGATATGAACTATTCACACAGAGGGGATATGATGGATTCCGAGAGATGGTCGAAAGGGATTCGACGCGTGAATCTGCGTCATATGAATATTTTTTGAAGTCAGCAAGTACAACGACTAGTCAGTCAAATGGTTCAAGTGTCCGTAAGCATTACTATGGGTGTTATCTAGGTACTTACATCTTATTCTGGTCAGGCTGGCTCTTGGAATTCTTGCGATTATATATTTTGATAACTGAATGGAGCATGAGATTCAAATACAATGTTACCTGATACGTAATATGGTTCATGGTCGAGGAAACAACGATCAAAAGGTAACTGCAATTTTCGTAGACGTAGCTGGGATGAAAATTGGCTGGAGTGTATGGTGAGTACTCTTCGTTGGTTGAGGTATGATGAAAATAGATGCTACTAGGTTGTATCTGCACTGGACAGTTCATTGTAATGATCGATATGCAACTTATCAGACCTATTCTTATAATAAAAGTAACGAGGCAGAATCACGCATTCTTTAAAATCAAATAGTCTCAATACATAGTAAACAATACGATTGGGTGCATTTTAGGGTGAACATTATCCTGCAAGATAATATAAAAGATAGACTGATATTACTACTTAGCGTTGGTTATAATAAAACGACATTATTATCATGTTGGTTTCATATACATATAATTCCCATTGAGAAATCTAAAACAGTGTCTTCAAATTTGTTTTGAGAAAGGAAACAACGATAAAAGGCTTATTTAATTCTTCAATTCTTATTTAATTCTCCCTTAGATTTAAAACAATCCTTTAAACATAAGTTACTCTAGATTATTCAGTTTGAGGTCTAATTTTACTACATATTTCTTGCCTGCATTGTTCACGCCCGTCCTTGCTGTTTAAGAAACGCATGTTGCAGCGTCATAGCCACACGGTTTTACGTAAACGACACTTACAATGAGGGAACAAGACATAGCAAGGACGAGTGGAGACCTCTATGCCCACTCGTTTTCTAATGTCTTCCCTTTTTCTTGGCTTAGAGGTTCTCATGGGGTTCTGGGTTTAACTTCTGCATTTCGGCTGTTTCCCCGTGGTCTTCTCTTGGTTTTCGCCTTCTTGGTCTCAGGATTTTTCCGTAATTAAAAGTCAATAAGGTTCTTATGGTCAGGGAAGTCGCGAATACGAAACATACGGTCAGTAGTATGTTCCACCAGAAATTGGTTGAGAATAATCCGTATCTATTATCCACGTACGTTAATCTCTGGTCTTCATTTGCAAATAGGGGAATTTGGGATTCTAATGCTTCTCTTATTTTTTAAGTTTTAACGTCCCTTTATTTTTTCTATTTTGGACCATATTGAGGTTTTCATTCCCTCATTTTCTATATTGGGAATAGTGTTTGACAGGTTAATTGCCTTGAAATTGATTATTTTGGGACTTATTACCTTTGTGCTCGTGGCAATTAACGGCTTTCGAACAGTTGACTCTTTAGTTACAAGTCGACATCCTTGTTTTATGGTTATCGTACCTACATCTTGTAACAGTAATTCTGTTTTGTAACTTGGGTCTATTATTTCTGTATTATTGTAACAAGACATAGTTCCAACAGTTTCTCTGGGAACAGAAAATAACCAAAGATCATTTCTAAGGTGTATGAATATTTCTCGCTTAGTACTTCCTATCACGGCTTCTTTCAGTTAGACTGGATGCATCGTACTGGAATGGTACGGGTAAACTTTTTATATTAAAGGAAATTATTCGAATTAATTATATGCAACTTTTTAGTTAGAATTTGTTTTCGGAGACTGATATATATTGAACAGACGGTATCAGACGGTTTTGATTCATGCGAAGCCATGATATATGTTGAACAAAATTTTTCTAAAGCATCTTTTATAATTGTATGATTTTTACTTGTGAGCTAAAAGTTTTTAAATTATTATTCCATTATGACGCCTATCCATAAACATCTTTTTTTTTGTATTTTCAAGGGTATTTTAATCTGTCCGGTTTCTTAACCGTTCTACCTGACTGTGTCGTTACTTTTTCTTGTGTTTCTTGCGGTTTTTTCTTTTTCGGTTCTGCCTGCGAAATAAGGTCAAACTTTTTGTATTGTTTTTTAAAAAATTCTTTCCCTTTTAATTTTTTTTCTTTCGAGTGTGTGGCTGCTGAAGTCGGTTTTGATTTCCCTATTTCTTTAACTACTATATGGTCTGATTCGCCGTCAGACTCTTCGGAACTGGTTTCCGATGATTCTGTATTATAAGTTTTAGAAGTTACACCTCGCATTTTTGAGGTATCACCTCCCCTTCCTGCATAAGTTTCTACTCCTCTGGAATTAAAAGGTTTATTCTCTAAGTCATCGTTTTGAGTTTTCAACTCGGGAGATCTGAAGGATTTTTGAGATTTCTGAGAGGAATTAAAATCTTTCGCGGGGTGCTTCCATTGTTTAAATATCATGTCTTCAGAGGGATGTCGCATTCTTTGCAATAATGTGTCCCTCCATGAAATCCATTGATTGGGCTTGACCTTGGACACAGTTATATCATGATATTGTCCTTGCCTGTCATCCTTGGGAGTATTATTCTTGGGCAATTTGCTTTGACTCGTTTTTATTGGGAAATTTATTAAATCCATAGCTTCTCGCAGATTTGTTTTAGTTGAATCTTTGGGAGGAGTTTTCTTTACAGTACTACCTGGAGTTTCTACAGCTCTGTTCAATTCTTCCTGTAATAACAGGGGCCTTTCTATTGGTGTTGCAGGGGAAACCATATCGTCTGGAAATCTTTTGGGGGGACAAGGGGTCGAAATTCTATCAGGGAAAAATTGTTTTTTCGGAGATATAGTATAATCTAATTCTCCTGCACTCTCCGATGATGAACTTTTTGGGTCTTTTGGCGTTTTTATTCTTACTGGTATTAGGGATTTTTTCTTGGGAATAACTAGATTTTTCATAGCTAAAAATTCTTCAAAGTTTTTCTCATCACTCTCATCCTCGAAATAGTCTTGCTTGAAATTAAAGGGTTTTAGCTCTGCCAATTTTGATTTAGGGGGCTCATTTTCTGCATCTGACGAATCAGTAGAGGAGGGACGTGATACCCATCTCTCTGGAAATTTTGCTCTTTTTATTCGGCTAACATGCGCCTTGTAAGTCCTTCCACTATCGGGGTTCTCCATTTTAAAAGTATAATCGTTATCGTACTTTTTGACTATTCTGTACGGTCCAGAATATTTGTTGGAAAGTTTTTTGCCTCGTTCTTTAGGTAGACGCAGTCTCCTATTTTGAAATCTATACTCCCCTTAACTTTGGGTTGGTTTCTTAGCTCTTGGTTTATTTTACATTTTTACAACTCTTGCTTAACTATTTTATAAGTTTTCCTCATCCTATTTATGAATTCTTGTTTGTAATCCTCCGAGTTATTATAATACTGCCGAGATTCAATAATCTCATCATACGGGATTCTAAAATCACAACCAAAAAGTAAATAAAACGGATTGTCTTTAGTTGTTTCTGAATGAACAGTATTGATTACGTTGGTTAAATAGGGTAAGCATTGATCTCAATCGTTCCTGCTGTCTTTTGTATAAATGCTTAACACATTCGAAAATATTTTATGCCTATTTTCTATTTTACCATTAGCTTGTGGGTGATATGGGGATGTCACCATTTCCTTA
Organism: Artemia sp. Qi Xiang Cuo; assembly: GCF_049724085.1. Classification (NCBI taxonomy): domain Eukaryota; kingdom Metazoa; phylum Arthropoda; class Branchiopoda; order Anostraca; family Artemiidae; genus Artemia; species Artemia sp. Qi Xiang Cuo. The sequence goes on along the minus strand of NC_142813.1, from coordinate 17,670,022 downwards.
TATTAAGAAAACTCATTAAGTCTTTTGTTACTTTTGAAACAAAATTGCTTCCGTTGTCACTTAAAACCTTATTTGGAATGCCAAATTTTAAAAATAATTTCACTAACGCTTTACTTGTGGCGTAAGCGCCTTGACTTTTTAATGCTTTTGTAATGGTAAATCCAGAAAAGTGATCTATAACTGAAAGAATACAAGTGTGGCCTCTGTTGGAAACAGGGAAGCCTCCGCTGGTTCCATATAAGTCAAATGAGACAATATCGAAGGGGTACTTTACTACCGGGACCCTTCCTATTGGAGGATTAGGATAAGCTTGGGGGTTTTTTCTTAAGTTACACGCTTCGCATGTACTTACAAATTCTTTAAGTTTTGTTATTCCCGACGGCACGTAAAAATATTGTTTTAATTTATGGAAAGTTTTTGTTACTCCTAAGTGTCCACCTGTATCTGAATGAAAATATTTGAAGGCAGGTCTTATTAAGTTTTGTGGTAATACAGGTATTATTGAGGTTTGGTTTCTATTTGTCTCAACAGTCACGATTCTACTTAGTATTTCTTCATCAAGATCATAGAAAAATTATCTACCTCTTTTCTAATAGCTTTGAATTTATCCGGTAACGCGTCGTCATTCAAAAAAATAATCAATAAGTGCTACACACATTTAGTCCTTTTTTTTGCTTTCTTTTTATATTTTCTAAAGACAAGGGACAATAGTTAACCTTATATTCTTTTACTGTGTCTTTGACTTTGTTTTTCTGACATTCATGTTTGCTCTTAGCATAGATAGCGCTAACTTCATTTTCCTCAGCTTCCGACGGAATATTTTCTGGGTATCTACTCAAAAAGTCGCAAGCTGCATTTTGTTTACCTTTTAAATATTCAAATTCGTAATCTAGGTCTTGGATTTTCATAATCCATCTAGCTAGAATGCCCGTGGGGTTTTTAAATGTGCGCAGGTACTGCAAGATTTTATGGTCTGATCGTAGCATAAATTTTCTACCAATTAAATAGTGTCTAAATTTGTCCAAGTGGTGGATTATACATAATAATTCTAAGTTTGTGGCGGAATAACTGCTTTTGCCTTATGATAAAGTTTTACTCGAATAGCATATAACGTTTTCTATTTGTTTTTGTTTAGGCGTTCCCTCTAGAGGATTAGGGTTTTCTACCGGGATTATTTGCGAAGGAATAGCGCCAATGCCCTTTAAACTAGCATCGGTTGTGACCACAAATTGTCCGTTTTCGAAATCAGGAAGTAATAATATTGGTTCAGAAGAGAGTGCCTTTTTGAGACATTCTTGGGAAGATTGAGCTTCCTGGGACCAGGTAACATATTTGTAGTTCCCTTTAGTTGAGTCCGAGAGGGGTTTCGCAGTTTGGGGGTAAATGCGCACGAATTTTCTCAGGTAGTCAGTAAGACCTAAAATTCCTCTTAATTCTTTCATAGTTCTTGGGGTTTGAGGTTTTCAACACATTTTATTTTATCTGGGTCTGGGATATCTCTCCTTGTGTCACTACTACTCCTAAAAATTCGATTTTAGGTTGAAATAAATTTACTTTTTCAGGCCGGCATTTTAAATTACCCTGTCTGAATTTCTCGAACACCTTAGCTAATGTTGCTAAGTGTTGTTCAGCGTTTTCTCCCACGCATATGACATCATCAACAAAATGAATGATATTCTTTAATCCTCTTAATAGATGTAATAAGGGTCTACATTGCGCGCTTGAACTTGTTTTAAGTCCAAAAGGTACTCTTAAGTATTCATATAAACCACATTCAGCCGTAGAAAATGCAGTTCTATAGACATCTTTTTCGGCTATTTTCACTTGGTGGTAGCCTTGGGTGAGATCTAACAAAGTGAAAATTTTGTTTTTTCTTGAAATAGAGTCAAGGATTTTATCTCTTCTAGGTAAGAGAAATTTATCGCTAACTACTTGTTTGTTTAGGGCTCTATAATCTACAGCAAGTCTAAGATCACCATTCTTTTTGGTACCAAGATCACTGGTGCACCATACGGACTTATACTTGGGCGTATAATTTCATTTTTTTCTAATTCATGGATTTTATTTTTTAACCATTCTTTGTGCTTATACGGTACACGATATGGTTGTTTAGCTACAGGACTCCCAGTCGTTAAAATTGAATGTTCATAAAATGGTATTAGTCCGATGTCATCTTCAGATGCGGAAAATACATCTTTAAAATTCCATAATAATTCGCATAATTTTTTTTTAAGTTCCAAGTCTGTAATATGATCCATATTAAATTTGTTTAAAAATTGCGATTTAGTTAGAGGATATTTATTATTTGAGGTTTTAATGCTGTTAACTAGGTTTCATTTAGAATTCTCCCATCTATTTAAATCATTCTCCGATAAAACTTGGCTCTGAACTAAACACGTCCCCTTTTTTATTGTAATTGTGTCATTTTCGTGGTTATTAGTTACCCAAATTAAACCTTCTCCTTTGTCGTAAGATAAAAGCTGTTCCTCGCATAGCAGATTTTCAGGAATTTCACTTGACGGGGTCGCAAACCATATTTCAGATTTGCTATCCACTGGTTCAATCATCTGTGATATTTGAATTCTTTGCATCGTTTTGGGAGGGACTTTTGTTTTCCTTATCGCGAATCCGTAATATTTTTCTTTATTTTCATTGTCTATTAAATTTAGACTGGCGCTATCCGTCAATAGCATTGGCTGTGGCTGAACTGCAATGGGGGTCACTACTTTTTTCTATATTTCCACTATTTTCGTTTGACCTGTACTGCCGCGTATCTCCTATTTTTATTTTTGCAGATTCAATGCACTTATTATTTAAATTTACTTAATCTCTGCAATGTCTCTCAGAATAATTGAACAAATTTCTGACTGTGCCATGTCTTCCTTTTGAGACACTGAGGTTCAAAAGATTGCGACATTATACCACCCGAAATTTTATTTACTGTTACGTTGTCTTCGTAACCTCTGTTACAATTTCTTAAGGTAGAAATTTCTTCTCCTACCTTACCCGGGTAGACATGCCTTTCGTTAGCCACGTCTAATAGTACTCTATTAGACCTTAAAAAATTTGCGCCGATGATGGCTTCGTAGGAAAGTTATCGCATATTATAAAATTTTTCGGAAAGATTCAATTATCCCTTTTTACGTTTAGGCGAATTGAACCTTTTGCATCCAATTGATGCCCTGTCACGCTAGTTAAATTGGGATTATTAGGGTTCCTCTGTCGCCTAATATCCGGAGGCAACATATTAAATACGCATGAGTTTATGATACTAATCGTTGCACCAGAGTCAATCAAAGCTTTAAAGTAATCATTTGCCGCATAAAAATTATTAAATATAGGTAACTTGTTATTGATATCACTACAAGACGGTACTACTATCGGTTTAGACCTATAAGACATTCTAGGCACCCTCTGGGTCCAATTTGTTCTTCCGAGGGGCCTGACGAGTTTCCCCATGGATTTGTTACGTACGTCGGTGTCTGCAATAGAGATTCAGACATGTGAGATTCCGTAGGCATATCTAGTTGATTTACATTTGTCTGCCTTCGCCATGTATTATTACTATAGTTTCGATTTCTCGCGCCAGTGCCGGGTGTTGGCGCTGACAACAAATGCCGTTGGCTTGAAAAATTTTTATTTCCCGTCGGTCGATAATTATTTTGTCTATTGGGGAGAGGGTTATACAAATTTGGTTGGTACGCGTTGTAAGGTACTGATTGGCGCAATCTTCCCTGGCTATAGCCTAGTAAACCACCGGCGCTAAAATTTGTTCTTCCGATCAAATAGTTGCCATAATTTTACATACTGCCAACAGCAATTCTTGATGTGCTATTGGGGACATAACGGCACTCCCTCGCGATGTGCCCAGGTCGATTAAAAATATAGTATCTTATTATTGTATGGTTATTTTCATAACTGGGTTTTTTGACAGGCTGAAAACGTACTTTTTTCTGCCTAGCGGGTTCTTACCTTTTATTTTTTTTTGACACCGGGGTTATCCCTTGAAAAGAACTTGAGAAACACCTGATTGCCCTTGAAGGTCATGTTTGCGTTTGATTCGCCTAGGCTATTTATTTTCGCTTTACTGTGATTAGCCACAATCGTATCAACTTCGATCATCGCTCTACCTCCTGAACTGCAAGATCCAACGTCTGAATATTTTTGGATATTACCATTCTATATAGTTTTGGGGATAGCCCTTGCAAAATGGTATGTAATATGACTTTTTCATATAGCTCTCCCGAACCTTCTCCGTGTTTTGCTTCTACTGAAATCCGTATATTATCAAGATATTCTTTTATATTTTGTGAATGGTCAAAGCATACCATTCCGTGTTTTAATTTATTTGCAGAACTGTTTACGATAAATCTATCTTTAAATGCCGTTGGCAATTTGTCCACCGTATTTATTGGCAAGTTGGCTTCATCACCTATAGTACGTTCAATCTGCCTTAGAAAGGTTAAGGCCTGACCTTTTAATCGTAACAGAAGCATGTCGACTAACGTTTTTTGCTCTGTTTTTGTTAATTATACAAACTGGGCCAATTGGATATTAAATTCGTCGATATCTGATTGTCCATTGTACTTCGGGATAGACTTTGCTATTTCTATATTTTTTGCGACCAACTTTTGCGCCTTTAATTGTTCGTCTAATTCTTCTGACATTTTTTTTTCTTTTGAATAACTCAAAATAAATTTATTTTTTCACTTAACCTATTTTGGGGGAGGCTATTATCTCCTATAAGATATTTTAAAGGGTTTCCTATAATAGCTTAGCGGTTATAGGCCTAATCACTTTTCTTATATGTCTGTATCTCTCCAATAGTTAAATTTAAATTACAAAGTTTATAGCCTAATTAGTTCGCATGATTTTCCCAAATTTCCGACCGTGCCATTTGTAGCGATAAAAATTTAAGGGACTAGGTTTAATTGTGGTCATAAGATTGACCGCGTCAAATGTAATCTTAGGCTTTAAAGCTATGAACTTACACCTTATAAGTTCTCCGATAGAGCCACTTATAGCGCTAAGGACTGCGCCATGTGTAATATTATGATTTAAGGCGGTGTACCGATCGCGCCCCTCACAGGAAGCGAGAAAATAAAATATGTAATTATATAAATGTAACCTCCTTTCCTTGGGTTATCTCAAAATCAATTACCTGTTATAGTATGTAGAAATCAGATCCCTGGGAGCACTACCTTAGAGGCATACGAACTAATTACCTGTCGTGTGACTAGATACAGACATATAAAATAAAATAAACACAAATAGAAAAGCAATAGATTTATTGTTACTTACATTTTAGGCGTACAGCAATGATCACTTCAACTGACGACAAATAGGAGCAGACATAATAATATTGACTGAATTGCAATGCCTGAGTGCCGAAATAATTCTGATCTTAATAATAATCCAAAAAGCACTTTTACCCCACTATCAAACATAGTTTTTGTCCTGCGCTCTAAGAGCTGGCTCACAATTGGCCCAAGTGGCCCAAGGATGCGAACCCTTCGTCCAATAAACTGTTTTAAATATTTCTGATGATTCAAACGTTCACATCGCTCTTATAATTTAAACTTCCTGAGACACATTGTGTGTAGCATCTTTTTATTGCCCACTATCTTAGTGAAATCCAAAACTGGATAGCGCCGTTCTTTGTCTGAGGCTAAAATGCAATTCTTCTTTTTGCTGATTAAGAACTTTTCTTTTTTTTGAAACTAGATTTAAACTTAATTAGAGGAAGTCGGAATTATCTTTAGAAAGAAGGAACTTTATTTTTTGTATTTTAAATATATCATATTTTACTGACGGTACACATTGGACTTCCTTGGAAAAATTCAAAGTGCAAACAATACCCTAATCATTGTTAATAGCAGTTCCTCGACTGTGAATACTGTTCACTGGCTGTGCATCTTTCAAACAATGAAGACTATTGAATTTTTTGATGCTCTCGGCCCATTCTATGTATTCTACACTCCACACATTAACAACTATTTTAAAAGAAGTAGGAAAACTATTATTCAAAACCAGAAGAGAGTGCAGGATCTAACGACTAAAAGTTGCAGTTTTCATACGCTATTATATTTCGTCTTCAGATGTCGCGGTTATACTTACAAGCAGTTTCTCAACATTTAAGTAGACATTCCACGTCTGAACGACTTTGTGAAAAATATCCTCTCAGACCTGTATAATATTGATTTTTGTGCCCTACGAGTAAAGTGTTTTAAAAATGTATGTAAATTTGTTTATTAACAAAAAATTTATATAAACAACAACAATGTCTTTATTGTACACTTTAGATTTCTTCTTCTTCTGTGTATAGGCAACTGTCGAGAACCACTAATGCTGGTAGATAATTTGAATTCACTGTATATTGATCTTGATTAGCTGCAAAGTAAGGGTCACATTTTCTAAAGTACAATGTAACTTCAGTTTTATCATATCTCTTTGTATAGTCAATGATACTATTTGCATTCATATTGTGAAATTCACGTGTTTCAATTTGTCTATTTGAAGCAATATCACATACAGGTTTTTTTTATGGTGAATCACATTCTGTAACAGCCAAATAAAAATCACTAGGTTTATAGTCATAATAGGCAGTGTCGTCATAACGGTGACGTAGAAGCCAAATTCTCTTCTTACCCCCGCAGTTGAATCGTAGACATGATTCTTCCTCCCAAAATAATTTAAAACCACGACGACACCAATCTCGTAGAAATAAACTAAAATTACGTTTAGGGTTCTTTCCAATCATACCAGGATAAGTATTCTTCCAATGATCACATTTGTCATAGTGACAATTGGAGCATAGTTGACCTCTAGAGTGAAAGTCACAAATCTCTTAAGACATGAATTACAACCTTTAATTTGTACTGCATATCCTCAATGTAATTTACACGGATTGCATAATTTACACTTTTCAATATACTCATCAATAATTGTATAATTCTCACATGATGACCAACTGCCAAGAGTATACATACATAGTGGACATGCATAAAACATTTTTTGGTTTCCAGTATCAACTCTCTCACAGCTAAAAAGAAACTGACCTACGTTCGATAAATTCAGAGGGTGGAGAGAGGAGTAACTCTGTGACGTTACATAACCTGTTTTGAAGAGAGATTCATCTACATAGAATCTATGGCAATGTATTCAAAAATATATCCACAATATTGTTTTGCTTTGTTTCAATTAATATATCAATAAATTGAGCAAAAGCATTTGAGTCACGTCGTAAAAGCTTCATACAATAGTCCAACGGTGGAGAATCATTCCCCATTATATTATCAAGTGTTCTTTGAGAAAATATCTTCCGTTGAAGAGATAACTCGAAAAAATCGTCATCTAGAATCAAACGTTTTTCCATAATCACAAGATTCGACTTAATTCTCTCTTTCTCAAATTCATTCAATTTTCAATCCTAACACTCTCACTGCTGACTCTAGACTAACCACGTTTCGTTCTACTTCAAGAATATTCGATAACCTACTTAAAAAAATCTAACGAACAGAAAGGGAACATTTTCGATTTCAAAACAATTTTATTGTGTGTGAGCATAATTATAGCAATAATATATTACACATATACAATTACCGATATAACTTATTCTTCTCAATATACTATTGCATTTAATGCACTTTGAAGTCTTTGTATATCGATTTTCGCAGCGAAGCATAATTGGTCCTCCAATTTAAATTTACTCAAAGATAACACGTATCTTGCACATACTTCTCCCACTCGAGACAAAGTCGAGATCCTCTTGTGATTTCTACCGCAATGTTTGGTGCTCTTTTATCATTGCTGCTGCTGCTGCTACTAGCTCCACTATCAACTTCTAATAGTGTAAACATTCCACTAATTATTGCAAATATATATCTTGCCAAATAAATAAACGAGTAAAGTCAAACTGTTCTCGCTTCTTGAATTTTATTCTCACACTAATATCAATTATACTGACAATCCTTCCTTATATTAGTAGCGCTTGCTAATACCTCTTGGTGCTATTGCGCAAATTCAAGCTAAATTCCCAGAAGTCGTGATGTCACCTCGTCCCGGTAGTAATAAAGCTCTCTGATTGGCCTAGAAAAAAGGCTTTTACCATAAGGCTTTAATCAATAAGGGCTCCCTACTACTAGCGTAAGCAGCGAATGGCACTAGTTCTAGTGCCATTGAAAATGCCACTAGAACTTTTCATTTCCGTGGGGGAAATTTACCCCAGACAATCACCTTTAACATCTCCACGCGTAAAATTGAATCGGTAAAAGAAAGCAAGACATATAAAGAAATTTCGTATCGGGATTCTGGCAAATTAACCCCGTGTAAAATTTCCCATCAAAATTTTCCCTGTAAACTTCCCTCTCCATGGAAAATTCTCCCGCGCATAATTCTCCCAGCAGAAAATTTGACCTCCCCTCCCCAACCGAAAAATGTATGCATACTTCCCAATAACAGATAAAACAATGGGCAAATTTTATAACTTAAAAACCTTTCCCCAGGGACTGCAGAGGGTCATTTTATCTCCAAATACATAGTTATTGGGCCTTTCAACCATGTTGAACAAAAAATCTATCTAAAAATTTTGATCAGATGATTTTGGGAAAAAATGGCGTGGGAGGGGGCCTAGTTACGCTCCAATATTTTTGGCCACTTGAAAATGGCACTAGAAATTTTCATTTCCGTTAGAATGAGCCCTCTACTGAAGCTATAGGCCCACTGGGTCGATACGTCACCCCTGGGGGATAAAAAAAAAACAATAGGTAAACACGCATCCGTGGTTTTACTTTTGCCAAACGCTGCAAAATTCCTCATTTTGGTAGATATGAGCTTGAAACCTTTACAGAGGGGTTCTTAGATGTGCTGAAACCTATGGTGTGATTTTCATTTGAGTTCTATGACTTCATTGCCACTTTTTTTTGGAAATCAGACAAATTTTCTCAGGCTCATAGCTTTTGATAGGTAAGACTAAACTTAATGAAACTTATATATTTGAAATCAGCATAATAAATCAATTCTTTCGGTACATTTATTGGTGTAAAATTCCGTTTTTAAAGTTTTGGTTACTATTGAGCCGGGTCGCTCCTTACTTACAGTTCGTTGTCAAGAACTGTTTGATTACCGATCAAAATCCACACAGAGATCATTGGAAAATTGATCGTTTTTTTTTCAGCATTATCTAGGTATTATATTCTTAACAAATTACAGTTTTATGAAATATAATTGAACAAATAAAATACCTTTTTCAACTAAAGTAAAGAGCAAGTTTAAAACTTAAAACAAATATAAATTATTCTGTATATAAGGGGGACTGCCCCCTTCTTAACACCTTGCTCATTAAACAAGTTTCTTAGTGCTTTGAAAATCTGTTTTTCCAATTGCAAATTTCATCAAAAAATTTCGAAAAAAGCTAAATTTCACAGTAAGGAACTAAGGAGGAGACAGCCTCCTTAATATAAAGAATAATCTGTTCAAATAGGTTTCAAATCTGTTCCTTGCTTTCAGTTGAAAAGCTCTTTTTTCTTATCTAATTTCCCATTGTTTTCCAAATCATACCCAGGCCTAACCAAGATATAATTTCAGACTCTGAACTTGATGAACTTTTTTTTGCTTTAAGAATTTGAAAAGAAAAATTCCAAGCACAATTCTAGAAGAGATACATGAAGACTTGGTAAGGTTAGAAGATTAGAGCTATCCCTGAGAGATTAAAGAAGGTGATTCAAGTAAGTACTTGTATCAAATATTTTGCAGAAAAGACAATCCGAGAAAATACTGTGCTATCTGATTCAGCTCCAGGAATAAGAAAGTGGCGGTAAGGGTTTCTCGCCATACATAAGATCCAGACTAATAATACCAGACTAAATAAAGCCAGAGTATAGTTTGGATGCATGTTTATTTGTTTATATTGCTTAATTTTTTGTTTTAATGAGACCTTATTCTCCAGCAGCAAGCTAAGAAGCTGCCATGTCACTAGTAAGGGCGCCATTCTGAGCCCCGAGGGGACATAACCTTCCCGATTTTTGAAGATATGGGTTAGCTGTAAATAAGGTAATCAGGTTTTACGTTTTTTGGGGAGGCTTGGGTGTTTTCTCATAGTTTACGGCCTAGAAATTTTCTTTTCCTTCAAAAATATTTCCTACTTTCTACAGCAAACTTTTTATTCGATTTTAGTAGAATTTATCGTATTTCAATAATGTTATGAGGGTAATGATTTAAATTTGTCAACGGTTTATTGAATTTTTTATCATCAGTGGCCACACTATCCAAAAGAGGGCTAAAGCGGCCTGCCCTTTCTGGCCTTTCATAATTTTCCTTAGAGTGGAGCAGAGATAGCTTTGTCTACAGTTCTGGCCGTCCCTTGAATAATCCCCCTCCGAATATAAAATGTGTTTTTTTAATAAAACATTAAGACAAGAATTGTTTGTAACACGGTATCAGAACACATGTGTATTGCAAAAAGGCGTGGGGGAAGTGGTAAATGAGGGGTACCTTACCCTTTCTTTGTATTCATAAAACGGCATCCTTCATCAGGGGGTTTTCGTCAGTCCAAGTTTCTCCCAGGTATGGAGGGAGTGGTATTAACATCTTTCTGTTCACCACTTAACCCAAGCTTTACTAAGGGGTCTCTTTGCACCCTCCGAAGGTCAAGATATATTTGAAGTCTAATTTGTAAGACTCAAGGTTAATAAGCAGTGCCTGATGATTGTTTATCCGAAAAAAAAATAAAGCCAATAAAAGACGAGTTAATAGTCAAAGGGAGTGATGCTTTTAGCCCATTCCCTCTCCCCACCATACAAAATTTTCAATCCCCTTGCCATATCGTCCCGCATCTCTTCTCTAGCAGAATCGGAAGGTTTCAACCTTTTCCCCCAAGCTGTTCATAAGATTTGGCAGATATAATATTTTGATAACTTGAATGTATGTAATGACTTTTGATTTAACTACGCCCCTCCCCAAGCTAAAATTTAAAGTCCAATTGGCCCAACCCCCCTTCTCAACACTGCCTGGATATTTCAACTTGATACTTAAAGGTATTCGCGAGAAATTGCAGATACACCTTTTGATCATCTGTCAACACATACTTTCCTTTGATATACCTCGCTACTTAACTGTGAACATACTTTAATTGTTACAGGAGATTATAGTGCAAAAAGTTTTGATGGATTTGAGACAAAAGAATTCTGGCCCCTTCCATCCCCCCCCCCCCAATAAAAGATTTGAAGTCCGCTTGAAATACCTTTATCTGTTCCTCTCTCCATCAGTATCAGCAAGTTTTAACTTCATCCCGAAGCCGTTGCCGAGATATTACAGATATACTATTTCAATGGCCTAGATACACATACTGTCTTTTGATATACCTACCCCCCCCCCCCCACTTCCCGAGCAGAAATTTGGCATCAATTTGGGGTTTAATGCAATTTTATCTACCTATCCCCATCCTGCTTTTAAATTTTGAAATCCACTGTCCGGAGTTTTTAGCCTCATCCCCATAGCCATTTTCAAGAAATTGCAGATAAGGGGGAAACATATTTTTCGGCTCAGTTTCAGCCCCATTTTTTGGGAGGATCTAGACTCCATTTTTTGCTTTTGAAAACTAGGTTCCTCTTAGCTTAAACACTTACGACCGCATGCTTCGAACTGATGAGGGGAAAGAAGTTGTAGGGTTCATTTTCAAGCCCCTGTTACCCCTCAAACAACAAATGCTTGATCCTTTTGACCCAGAGAATGATCTCTAAAATTTTCTACCCAATCAGACACCAAATATCGAACAGGCTGCTCCTTTCCATTATAAAATCTATAGTTAAACAATTGACAATTTGCATTATTTAAAGCCCGTGAACCAGGGGAGGTGGAGGTCATGTCATCCCCATAGGCATATTTATTGGACCTTTCGACTGTTTTAAATAAAACGCCAGCTTTACATTTTTGACTGGAAATTTGTAGGAGGTTATGGGAGGCCAGGTAGAAAAAAAGGGCTTGAGGGGGCTGTTTTCAGTACAATCGGTTTTGTCCCTTAAAAAGGCACTAGAACTTTTAATTTATAATTGAATGAGCCTTAAGGGACCCACTGCTTATTCGATTGGATATAAGAGGAAGTGCTGCTGCACTGCCACTGATAGCAGGGATTCAAGCCCATGCCCCCATCCTGCGAGCTAAAAACGTTAACAATTTGTCTCGTACTGTCGAATATACTTTCACCTACTTTGCTTGTTGTTTTTTCAAATGTTCACAATCCAACTCCTTAGAATTATCTCCTCCTACAAGCCTGAAGGGTTCCCTATACGTTAAGGATAAAATGCAAATAAATTGACAATAATTAGACCCCGGCACTGCACCGGCGGATCGACCGAACGCCGCCGACAAGAGGCCCGGTCGAACGCCGCTGAAGTGTGACTTTCAGGTGCCCCGCCGACGGCAAAGGCGGCGGCGTTGGGTCGACTTTAGATTAATTTTGTGGCAATTTTTTATTCCGTCAACTGCAAAGTCGGAGCCTTTCCTTCTCATGTGGTTTAGTATTTCAATTTTCCTGATTAGAAATTAAGCAGGGCTTGCACTATCCCTGAATTTTCGAGTATTTCCCCGAAAATATATGTGTCACTCCGAAAAAAAATTTGGTTTCCCGAATCCCCGAAAATCAAACAATCACGGTGCCATCCCTAGCGATTTATCACCAGTGACTTTCCCTGCCAAATATTAATTTGCATACCATAATTCTTCACTACTCTCAGGTTCGTTAATTTTCGTTTCTTGTTACTTTGCATAAAAACCAGACCGATGCAATATGCAATTGCATTGCAAATACTGCAATATACACGGTTATTCATATGTTGACAAAAAAGTATCGCCTTTATGATATGAGTTTAAATAATTTCGAATCCAGTTTCCCAATTGCAATTCCTTACATCATTCGTAGTCAAGAATTTTATTTTCATGTTGAATAGAATTATAGAACGCAACATTTACTACAGTTTGATTTTGAAATTGATAGCAGAAAGATCGTTTCTAGAGCTGAATTGTAAGTTTGCAGAATTTTTTTTTCTTTTGCGGTTTTCGGATAATATTTTCTTAATTTTTGATACTCAATTGTTGAACTCTTGATTGATTAAAGAAAATACAATCTTCTGTCTGAAAATATTTTACCAGCTCCCCCCCCCAAAAAAAAAACCTTCTATTGAGACAAAATTTAGCTATAGACTTCAATTCAGCTATAGTACAAGGTTGGGGAATTAAAGATTGAAACGGAAGTTATCCCAAAAATATGATTCATAAAAAAATTGTAAATTATTGCTTATAGGGGGCTATCATTTTTAAATGATAACACCTCATTTTTAAAAGATAGTAAATCATTTTGTATATTGAAAGCAGGGAGGCAAAAACGATATTTATGTTTTTCATTTAAAGCGGAGATGGAAGAAAATACTGTCAAATTCCCTGGGAAACCATTGAAATATTTTTGATAGACCCAGGGCCCCCCATTGGGACTTGTTCAATGGCTTGGGTATTTTCCGATATTTCATAGGCTACTGGCCTAATTTGGCTTTTGTGTGTGCTCCCTTTTAATTAGATTCTTTGGATCTTATTGAATGCCACGGCAAATCTATGACTGAGTTTTCCCAATAGTTTGAGCCATTGAGGTATATTTGAATAATTTCGCTTTTTTTGTTGTTGTCTTTGTACCCCTTTACTCATACCCTCAATTTTTTTTTTCAAGGAATACTAAGCTGTTTAACAATATTTCTCGTGTTTGTTTGAACCATGTAGTGACCTAGTTAATTATAAATCATTTTTTTTAATGTAAAGCTGAGACGGTATCCTAGCAAGGTGGTATCCAGGGGGGGGGGTAGGGAGGTATTACATTTAAATGATAATATCTCGAATTTTTTTTAATGAAAGCAGGGATGCAAAAAAGTTAATTTTTTTTTAATTTAAAGCAGAGACGGCATCCTATCAAGGTGGTATCCAGAGGGGGGGGGGGATTGGGAGCTATCATATTTAAATGGTAATACCTAGAATTTTTTTTTAAAGCAGGGATGCCAATAAGTTAATTCTTTTTTGTTATTTAAAGCAGAGACGGTATCCTATCAAGATGATGGTATCCAGAGGGGGGGGGGGAATAGGGAGTTATTATATTTAAGTGATAGTACCTTGATTTTTTTTATTGAAAGCAGGGATGCCAAAAAGTTACTTTTTTTAAATTAAAGTGGAGACGGTATTCTATCAAGGTGGTATCCAGAGGGGGGGGGGGAGGGAGGTATTATATTTAAATGATAATATGTCAAATTTATTTATTTTTTAAAGCAGGGATGCCAAAAAGTTAATTATTTTTTTAATTTAAAGCAGAGAAGGTACCCTATCAAGGTGCATGGTATCCAGGGGGGGGGGGTTAGGGAAGTATTATATTTAAATGATATTATCTTGAATTTTTTAATTGAAAGCAGGGATGACAAAAAGCTATTTTTTTTTAATTTAAAGCAGAGACGGTATCCTATCAAGATTGTATCCAGAGGGGGGGAGGCATAGGGAGTTATTATATTTAAGTGATAGTACCTTGATTTCTTTTTATTGAAAGCAGGGATGCCAAAAAGCTATTTTTTTTTTAATTTAAAGCAAAGATAGTATCCTATTAAGGTGGTGTCCAGAGGGGGGGGTAGGGAATTATTATATTCAAATAATAATAACTTGAATTTTCTTATTGAAAGCAGCCTCAGTCCACACAAAGTGGATAAGTTGATTTTTATTCATGACAATTATAGCCACATCCCGCAGTTAGAATAGACTTCCAAGTTTGACTGAAGGAATTTTTTTCGACCAGTTGACCCCTAGATTTTTGTCCCTCTACACTATTTTGAAATTTATCTTTTTTTTACACACACTAATATTTGGATTTTCATTAGTATACCAGCTTACCCGTCACGCGTTGCCACGATCTTAAAAGAAAGGAAATTCAATGAGAATACCTCTAAAGAAAATTTCTAAACGTTCACTGTCTTAGTTAAAAGTTTTTAACGTCATAATGTTTTCATTTTAGTTTAATTATAATTGAGAAACATTTTCGAATCATACAAGATTACTTTGAACTGCTATGCATGCTCTTCGAAAAGCTGTTCAATTTTCTGATATCGTCCATTATATAAATTCATTTAAGTTCAACCAAGCTAATTGGTTGAGACTGACACATTGATCGGAAATTAACTTCCATTTTCCTTCCGAGTACTGAGGTGGGTCATCCACATTTCGTCATTGGGAACTGATGCTTGATTATTTTTTAAGGTGAAATTTTAAGTTATCCTATTCAAAATGATTATAAATGATTGTGGAAAAAATTGGTAGGATAGGTTGATGTGTTTTACATATATTTCTGCTTGCAAATGTATGTTCTATTGTGTATTGTAAATATTGTTTTATGTTTTATGTATGGTATATTTTGACCACAGTTCATATATTATCCAGTATGATCATTCTCTATCTCACCCATTATAAAAACCCGGACAGGGGTTTTTACGCAGAAACAGGCTAGACAAGCTAAGGCAGAAAGAAGCGGGAGGAGCTTTTTGTTCACGATGACCAGAAATGATCTGCGATAAGCTTTCTGCTAATGCAGAAACAGGCTAAACAAGCTAAGGCAGAAAGAAGTGGCAGGAGCTTTTTGTTCACGATGACCAGAAATGATCTGCGATAAGCTTACTGTTATATTCTGTCTACTGTGGTCCTCGCCTTGAGTTTTCAACTCGGGAGATTTGAAAGATTCTTGAGAGCTTTGGGAGGAATCAATAGTTTTTGCAGGGTTCCTCCATTGTTTGAATGCCATGTCCTCAGGGGGATGGGATATTTTTTACACTAGGGTTTCCCTCCATGAATTCCACTGTGTAGGTTTGACCTTGGACACAGTTATACCATGATATTGGCCTTGCTGGTCATCCTTTGGAGTTTTATTCCCGAGCAGTGTAGTTTGACTCGTTTTTATGGGAAAATTTATGAAATCCATGGCTTCTCGCAGGTTTGTTTTAGTTAAATCTTTGGGAGTTTTCTTTACAGTAATACCGGGGGTTTCTACAGTTCTATTTAATTCTTCCTGTAAAGACTGGGGCCTTTCTATCGGCGTTGCAGGGGAAACCATATCGTCCGGAAATCTTTTGGGGGGACATGGGGTCGAAATTCTATCGGGGAAAAATTGGGTTTTTGGAGATATTGTATAATCTAAATCTCCTGCGCTCGCCGATGAATAACTTGATGGATTTTTTGGCGTTCTTATTCTTACTAGTATTAGGGATTTTTTCTCTTGAATAACTCGATTTTCCACTGCTGAAAAGTCATCAAAGATTTGTCCATCACTGTGATTCTCGAAATAGTCTTGCTTGAAATTAAAAGGTTTTACCTCTTCCAATCTTGATTTAGGGGGTTCATTTTCCAAATCTAACGACTGAGTAGAAAGGGGATGCGATACCCATCTGTCTGGAAATTTGGCTCTTTTTATTCGGTCTACTGTGATTTTGACAGTTGGATAATGTTTTGAAATATGAATCAACACATGCAAATTAAAGAAGGAAGAAGCCATGCAAAAATGCTCCGTACAACATCTTTGTCCAGCCCCTATGATAATTTAAAAATTAACAAGATTTTTGTGAGTTATACTTGATGTATTTTTTTTTTAAATTGTTATTAAAACCCGTTTTTAATACAAGGAAGGCTTTTTAGGAATCTAAGAGAGCGAAAAAAAAACGATCAATATCAAAGTCGCCCATCTCAACTGTTTTAAAGGTGACAAAGCAGATATTGGCAAAGGGCATTATAAAAAAATTAAGCTTCTAAGTTCAAACTTATATTCAAAGTTTTTACCCAGATAACTGGCGAATTTTGTGATATCTTATTTGAAGTTTTATATGCAGTAATGCTCGATGAAAAAGCGACTAATTTTGATAATTATTTACGTTAAGAATACATACCTAATCGATACTTCAACTATTATGCAAGGGTTCTGAAACGCCACAGCCATTTCGTTTCTACAAGATTTCTACTTCTCTTGATGAATAACAAAGAATACCAGTTTCCAGCCAGCGACTTGTAAAGTTTTGAACTTATGAATACGCTCGAATCTGTTGTAAATTTTAGCTGTGATTTGAGAAAGAATGATGAAAACATTAATGTTTGCGGTCAATATTGATCGCACCGGCAACGCGCCGCCGACATCTTACCGGCGGCGCGGCACGCTGTTTTTGGCCCCGCCGCCGCCGGTCTTCCCTCATCGGCACGGTGCCGGGGTCTAACTATAATAGATCAAAAGTGCTCTGAAATAGGGAAAGTTGTATGTGTGGTCTTGATCAGTGAACACGTATGTTGGCATTATCAATTAAAAGATGATCTTAATAATAATATTACAAGCGTAAGCACCATTTAAAGAGAATGCACTATTTGAAAAATACACAGAGGAATAATAGAAGAAAAGATTCAGACTTGGAAACTTAAATTGAAAGTGTCTTAATTGCTTTCCAGGAAATCCAATTAAGTTGAAATTCTGCAGTAACTAGGTGGGAGATAACCCGTTAACGAAAATTTACGAACTTTAAGTTATCTCCGTGTCTTATCATCTGGAATTCAGGGAAAGTTTAATATGAATGAACGTGTTCTGTTCAGTATTCCACCATTTAAAAAGTTCGTGTTAATTAAATTAAAACATGGCAAAGTGCTAACTTTCGTACAATAGACTCGAAAGCTTTTTTGTTCCAAAAATCTTTTCTAAATTCTTTTTTGCTATTGAGGTTACCCACTTGGGCTAAAATTTACACAGCCAGTAATTTCACTTAGGATGAGTACTCGATGATTTATATCGAAGAAAGCTGGCTTACTACGGGTCAATCTCCTTTCTTGAGTAAGAATGAAAGAAAAAATAAAGCTTAGAAAAATCCTTCTAAAGTCATCTTGCTTATCATTACTAATAGCAGAAAAAAACATGGCTCGTACATTTTTCTATTTAATTAATTAAAAAAAAATTTTCCACAAAATAAGTTTTTCAAAGAAAGTAAAGAACTCCATTAAACAAAAAATGAGCAAAAATAAAATCAAATAATGTACCAAGCGTGAAACTAACACAAATCAGCATCGATAAATGAATGAAACCCAAAACGAACATAAATTACAATAATCAACCGAGTCAAACTCAAAACGAGCAGAAATTAACATAAGTTAGGCGCAAAACCCCTATGCCTTCCCAAGGCCAGAACAAAATTTGCACTTTACTGAAGAAATATAAATGTTTTTACTTTTATAACTTTAATAAATCAAATAATATTAACATTTTGATTACTAAATATCAGAATATGTATATTAAACTGACAATGCACATTCATTTGTATATATATATATATATATATATATATATATATATATATATATATATATATATATATATATGTATATATATATATATATATATATATATATATATATATATATATATATATATATATATATATATATATATATATATATATATATATATATATATATATATATATATATATATATATATATATATATATATATATATATATATATATATATATATATATATATATATATATATATATATATATATATATATATATATATATATATATATATATATATATATATATATATATATATATATATATATATATATATATATATATATATATATATATATATATATATATATATATATATATATATATATATATATATATATATATATATATATATATATATATATATATATATATATATATATATATATATATATATATATATATATAAAAAAATATATACATGGAAATCAACTACGCTGAACAAAATGGCTATATCAAAATTTTGACTGAATGTGTTTGGGAGAATGATGGGCATGGGGGGGGGTTCGTTGCCCTTCAATCACTTTCGACTATTAAAAAGGATACTAGCCCTTCGAATTTCCAATCGAATGAGCCCTTTTCGAAGTTTCTACAACAACTCCTTCGATACGAAGTGCCCGGCTGAAGAAAAAAACAAAACACATTGTGCCCACATCGTTCTTCACTTAGGCAGCGCTAGCGCGCTGCCTATGATTTCCGGATGGCAAGTACTATCATGAAAATCTTCTAATATGGAAAAAAAGGATAATTAATTTTAATAAGAGGTTTCTGAAAAGCCAAAACTAAAGATAGAAAAACGTGTAAAAAGGACAACCATTACTCAACACCCGTGAAAATTTGTAGAAGAGTGACGTGGGAAGTCAAAAGCCAAGAAGTATCAATCACACAAACCTCTTAAATTCTGAATCTCTTGAAAATTTCATTTCAGAAGTAACTTTGCAGTGATTCTTTTCGGAACTCAAAAACAACCTTTCTCTCAGGCAACTAAAGAAGACCAAATTGAGCTATGGTTCCTGAAACAATCCCCTCCTACCATCAACGTTTTAGTAGCATGACTTGCGTGCGTGACCTTTTCCGAAACGGAATTAGGCAAGTATTTACAATCCTAATAATCAGATAACTAAAATAAGCTAGTGGCCCCTCCAAAACCCCAGTCCACCCCCGACCGCAAAAAGTTATGCATATTTTACCTTGCTTCAACCGAATTCATGCGAAAATCTATATTGAGTAGGAGGGGAGGAGACACAACAGTGAGTAAACAAAGTGGGAACAAATAGAAATTTCCAGCCTGATGTCGGTAAATTATCGTGGAGCCTTTTCTCATTGCCCCTAAATGTTACTTGATTGTTTTCTAGATTTAAATCGGTTTGATTTAAGATGACAGAAAGGTGTTAGAAGTAATGAGAGAACCAATAGCAAAGAAAAGTAGGACAGAAAAATAAGCATTCTTGTTTGTATTGTTATACTAAACGATGACACAGAGAAGTGAAAATAAAGAAAAAGCCATTTTATGCTTCTCTGAAAGGAAATGATTTAATTTGACTGCATATAAATGCGCAACGACATCTATAAATTGGAAATATATATAATTTGAAACTCGGCAGTATCATTTAAAATACAAATCGGCCATGAATTATCGACTGTCAAGACTGTTAACTGTTTTAGAATTTATATAGCTTATTTATTGACCTCACAAAGAACTGGAATGAATTTTTTAACAAAGAAAGTTCATTTGAGAATATTTTTTTTTTAAAGGAATCATGAATTCAAAACTTCTTTTCAAAAATTTCCAGTTTGCTGGTTGATTCAAACAATTATAATTTTGATAATGATAAACGTTGCCAAGTTTGTCCAATTAAGAATATGATATTATTTGATAGCATTCAAATATGTCACAGTACTATTTCTAACAAATTATCGCAGCACTAAGCTATCTTAGGCCAACACGCTCCTTCTCCACCCTAATCTTATCAAAACTTCACTATTTATCCCCTCTCATGAAGATACAATTTTCTTTAAATTATTTTAGGAAATCCTCTTAATCTATTGAGGGACAACCTGTTTTCTGTTTGGCACCGGATAGATGGCTGCAATCTGTTTTTATGCATCCGTAAAATGTGGTCTAGCCATCTTAATCTTTCGTTCATTATAACTCTAAAAAGTAGGTTCTTTTCGGACAGCTTGTTGTTTAACGTACAATCTGTCAAAAGAGTACCTAAAACTATTCATTATTCTCTGCAAAATACTTAACGAATCTTCCTCTGCCTTTCAAAGCGTCCATGTCTTAGAAGCACACTGACCACTGTTATTACCTTGGCTGCCGATATTCTGATCTTGGTTCGTAGACTTGTCTTTCTGCTCTTCCAAATTTTTTTTCAACCGTGAAAACACCCGTAGACTTTAGTGGTTATAATTTTACATCTTAACTGTGACAATCATCTTTTTCTAATAATAGCGATCGATCTTCTTGCTACCCAGCATCACCTGTTCAACTTTATTTATTCCTAGTCTAAGCGATTTAGTCTTCTTGACGTTACAACCTAAACCTATTTTTGCACCCCGATCTCTCAAGCCATCACAAAATTAATTCACTTTTCTAATATTTTTATCTAGGACACTCAAGTCATCTGTCACAAATACCAACTCTCTTAAAACATTTCTAGGATATTTCTTTATTCAAAACACATAATTTTTGTTTGTGAAAACTGTTTCCAAACTCATCACGAAATTCTCCTTTGCATTAGATTCGGGTTATATTTTAATAGAAAAATAAGGAAAGGAAAGGCCAGTTGACCATTTACATGAATTTTTGATCATTGTTTTATTTTATCCTGTTATTTCTAACAGAACACTTTCTCTGAATTAAACTATCCATTTCATAATACAACATCAATTTGATTAATACTTCGAATTTAGAATTTGACACTTGGTTATAACAGAGTTTAACAGAATCAATCTCGATTTGTTCCCGACAACAGTTGTTGACAGAAGATACTTATTAAGATAAGATTCATAAGATAGGACTTGTTAACAAAAAAACATAAAACATCAAATACCCACCCAAAAAACAACAGATACTAAAAAGGAAATGCACCAATCTGGCGTCAACTCATTATTCGCTGACAACTTAGCTGGAACAAAGTACCTTGCTCTAAAAACAAAACAACGCATAATTCCAACATTCCAACTTAAACCAGAGGAATCAACCACAATTGGGTGCTAAAAAAACAAAACAAAAAAGCATATGTAAAAATATAAATAAATTATCCGGATATCAGAAATGTTTTTCTAATTCTTTTGAAGGTACTAAACAAACTGCACTGTCTAGCCCTCTCAGGTAAAATATTTCAGACAGTATATAGGGCCTTTAAAATGATAGCTTACCTATCTATTTTGACACTTCGGATTAAGCAGCAGTGACAGTAGGTGACTAATTGTAACATTGGGAACAACCGAAAAAGAAATGAGTTATAATAATAAATTAAGTCCCCATGCAACTCAGTGTCCCGAGGTGGCGACAGGGGAGCGCCCTACAGAAAAGTAGGGTACATCCATCGGAGTCACGGACGAAGGGAGAACCCCTTCGTCCGTGACTCTCCCAGGAACATTACATACAAGCAAGTAATGTCCCTGGGGGTTCATAAAAAAACTGGGGAACCCTCACCAGGGGTCGTAAATACAGGTGGAGGAAGAAGAAGGCCCCTCAAATATATACTCAACAGGGCCCCACCGCTGTGTGCACATGTCCCGTAAGTTACAAACCTTCTCCCCCTAATGAGTCAAATTATGCTAGCTGTGCCTCTCACTGAAACTATCAACTGCCTTGGGTTTTTCTTCAATTAATTAAAAAAACTTTCCGAAAAATAAGTTTTTCAAAGAAAAGTAAAGGCCGTTTTAAACTTAAGCTCAGTAGATACAAATAGTTTTAAAACTCAAACTCAAAACGAGCAGAAATTACTATTAAAGAATAAATGAAACCCAAAAACAAACAGAAATTAAATAAACAATCAATGCAAACAAACATATAATAGATATTAATGTAAGTTAATAAACAAATATTAAAAGGAGTGAAACTTAAACTGAATATGCAAATCAAGCTCGAAACGAAAAAAAAATCACTACAAACAAGAGTTTGGGTATGACCTCCTTCTCTCACTGTAAAAGTCTAAAACCTATTTTAGTGAAAACCTTACTGAACACCAATTTTAGGACAAATATTTTCTTTTGTACTTAATATTGAAAACAAACATTAAAATTAGAGTGACATTTTGAACTGATGAGCTTTCAGCAATTAATATCATTATACATCGAATATTTAGTTCTTTTTAAAGTTGTTAAAGACGGATATAGTTTCACTACAAACAAGTGTTTGGATACTATCTCCTTTTCTAACTGTAAATAAAAACCTAAAGCCTACTGCTTCATTGGCACTCAACTGAAACCGAATTATATTACAAATATTTTCTTTTCCAGTTCTTACAGTATTGAAAATAAAAATACAATTACAGTGAAATAAATTCTTGAACTGATGGATCTTTCAACAATTAATATCATTATACATCAAATATACAATTTGATGTTGTTTATACTTTCCAAGACTGTTCAAGACGCATATAGTTTTCAGTAAAACGCCAGTGACGCAGTAGGTTTTAGACTTTTACAGTAAGAGAAAGAGGTCATACCCAAACTCTTGTTTGTAGTGATTTTTGTTCGTTTCAAGCATGATTTGCATATTCATTTTAAGTTTCACTCGTTTTAAGATTTATTTATTAATTTACATTAATATCTATTGTATGTTTATTTGTATTGATTGTTTATTTAAAATTTCTGTTCGTTTTAAGTTTCCTTTATATTTCAATAGCAAAATACTTTTTTCGTTTTAAGCTTGATTTTCATATTCAATCTAAGCATTCCTCGCTTTAAGATCTATATATTCATTTATATTATTACTTGTTATCGTTTTGATTTTGAATTTTAAAAGGTATTTATATCCGCTGAGCTTAAGTTTAAAATGGCCTTAGCTTTTCTTTGAATAACTTATTTTTTAATTAGTTTTTGTTCGTTTTTGATTCCAACAAATTTTAAGTTTATAAAAATTCCTTATTTTGAAAATTAAACTTCAAAAATAATTAAATATTCATTAAAGTATCAAAACTGGCATCAAAGTAACAATATCAAAGTGAAAAAATGTGTTTGTGTCAACATCGGAGTTTTATTATGTGATGTTTGAACTATTTTTAACAAAATCGCTATCTCAAAATTTTTATCGGATGGGTTTGGGGAAGAAGGGAGCGGGGGCACTAATTAAGCTTAGGTCTCTCTTTACTCTTTAGAGGCCTCTCTGAAGTTTATACGACTGTCCCGTCTTTTAAAAAAATGGTTACCTCAAATTATTATCGCTTGGGTTTTTCCATCCAAAAACACCCAAAGGCGTGGAGGGCGGGAGGAGCTAGTTGCCCTCCGATCTTTTCTCACTCTGAGAAAATAAACTACAACTTTTATTTTCCATTCAAATGAACCCTCTCTGACTTTTATACGAGCATCCCCTTGATAAGAACCACATACGGCCCCAGGACATAGCTTACAATGCCTGCCCCTCTTGCACGAGGGGGGGGGGGGTGTCGACACCGGAGAATTGTTATCTGACCTTTGAACTATTTTGAAAAAATGGCTCTCTCAAAGTTCTTATCGGATGGGTTTGAGGAAAATAGGGCGTGGAGAGGGGGGATAGTTGCCCTCCGATATCTTTTGACTCTTAAAAAGTGAACGAGAACTTTCAATTTCCAATCATATAATCCATACGAAGTTTATACGAGCATAACTTCCATAAGAACCATATATGGCCCCAGAGCAATACTTACAACACCTGCCCCAGGCCCCGGGGGGGGGGTCGACAACGGAGTTTTTCTTATCTGACCTTTGAACAAGTTTTAACGAAATGGCCATACGTAAAGGAGTTTTTGTTACATGACCTTTGAATTATTTGTAACAAAATGGCTACCCCAAATTTTTTATCAGATGTATTGGGAGAAAAAGGACTCGAAGGGGGGGGGGGGGCTAGTGGCCCTCCGATAACCTTTGACTCTTAAAAAGGCCACTAGAAATCTGGATATCCAATCGAATGAGCCCCATTTGAAGTTTATATGACCATCTCTTCCATATGAAGTGCCTCTGGGAAAAAATGGAGTGTGGGGGGGGGGGAGGGTAGCTGACCTCCAATCGCTTTTGACTCTTAAAAAGTGAATTACAACTTTCAAGTTCCAATCAAATGAACCCTCTAGGGAGTTTATACGAGCATCCCTTCCATAGCAACCACATATGCCCCCAGGGCATAACTTACAACCCCGGGCCCTGGGGGGCTGTTTCGACACCGGAGTTTTTTCTTATCAGAACTTTGGACTATTTTTATCAAAATGTCTATCTTCAATTTCCAATCAAATGAACCCTCTCCGAAGTTTATACGAGCATCCTTTCCGTAAGAACTGAATATGCCCCTAGAACATTACTCATAACGCTTGCCTCCGGGCCCAGGTGGGTTCTGTCGACGCAGGAATTTTACTTATCTGACCTTTGAACTATTTTTAATGAAATGGCTAAAAATTTGATCGGATGGGCTTGGGAAAAAAGGGTGTGTGCGTTGGGGGGGGGGGCTAGTTGCCCTAGGATATCTTTTGACTCTTAAAAATTGAACTAGAACTTTCAATGTCCAATCAAATGAGTCCCCTCGGAAGTTTATGCGAGCATCCATTTCATAAGAACCATATACGCCCTCAGGACAACACTTACAACTCCTATCCCCCGGGCCCTATGGGGAGTTTTTTTTATCTAATCTTTGAAAAATTTCTAAGAAATGGGTATCTCAAAATTTGTAGTGGATGGGTTTGGGGAAAAAGAGCGTGGGGGGGGCTAGTTGCCCTTAACTCTCTTGACTCTTAAAAAGTGAACTAAAACTTTCAATTCCCAATCAAATGGGCCCTCTATGAAGTTTGTACAAGCATTCCTTTCATAAGAACCATACCTACCCTTAGGACATAACTTAGAGCGCCTTACCCTGGGCCCCGGGGGGTTGTATTAACACCGGATTTTTTCCTATCCGACCTTTGAACTATTTTTAACATAATATCTATCTCAAAATTTTCATCAGATGGGTATGGAAAAAGTAGGCGTGGGGGGGGGCGAGCTGCCCTCGGATCTCTTTTGACTATTAAAAACTGAGCTCGAACTTTCAATTTCCAATCAAATGAGCCCTCTCTGAAGTTTATACGTTAAACTTCATGAAGTTATCTCTTTCATACGAACCAAATATGTCCCAGGGCATAACTTACATCGCCTGCCCCCGGGCCCTGGGGGGTTGTGACGACACCTGACTTTTCGTTATCTGAATTTTGAGCAATTTTTAACTTAATGACTATCTCAAAATTTTTATTGGATGCATTTGGGGAAAAGGGGCATGTGGGGGGGGGGGGGGGTATTTGACCTCCAATCTTTTTCGACTGTACAAAACTGAACTAGAACTTTTAATTTACAATCAAATGAGCCATGTCTGAAGTTTTTACGAGCGTCCCTTCAATAAGAACCATATATTACCCCAGGGCATAACTTACAACGCCTGCCCTCGGGCCCTGGAGGGCTGTGTCATAAGTTCATAAGTTCATAATTTTTTAAATCCACATTCGTACACAAATAAATAAATTAAACAACACTTTCACGCTGGAGAAAACCTATGAAAGTTTGCGATCGTGCGAAAGTCCACGTAACTACTTACCTATTAACTCAACTATTTACATAAATCTCAACTATTTAACTAAAACTTTTATAAATAAACCAAAAATAGATAAACTATAACCTATATATAAAAGAAATAAATAATAAAAAAAATATAGAAAAACAAATAAATAACTGAATTAAAAATAATAATAGATAAATAAAATATAAAAGAAAACTAATAATAACAAATCCAGTCTCCATCACTAATGATACTCAACTCCCTCTTCTTTCCCCCACCCTGCCCTTCCATCCTTACCTTAGCCTCTACCCACCCTTACCTCTCCAGCTCCTCTTCCTCCCCTACCCATCCTACCAGCCATAATAAAATTTAACAAATTCAACAAATTACCCCCCCCCCAAAAAACACTCTTTTAAATTCTTTTTAAACTGAGGTACATGTTCCGCCACTCTAATGCTCAATGGTGGCTCATTCCATACTGATGGAACAAGGTGTTTCATTGAAAATGAAGACCTGGTAGCATGACACAAATCAACAACTATATTATCAGTTTGCCTAGTTCTATAATTATGCAGGTCACTATTAATTTGGTAAAAAATCTTAGAAACATCAGGGGTTAAACCATTCTTACACTGAAAGACAAATACTGCAGCCTGGTAATCTCTTATCTGATCTACATTAAGTAGCTTCAGGGACCTAAAACAAGCACATGTGTCATGTGGTCCTGGACATACCTACCGGTTGTTCTAACAGTGTTATTTTGTAGAACTTGCATTCTTCTATAGTTGCATAAGAAGTTACTGCTCCATAGGAGGCAACTGTAGGAGATATATGGATAAACCAACGAATTATATATAGTTGAAACTATTCTTTGAGGGAGAAAGTGCTGCAGACGTCGAAGTATTCCTACCCCACGGGCAATTTTTTATGAAATTGCGTCATTGTGACACTTCCATACCAGATGGCAATCAAGATAAAAACCAAGGTAGCGGAGATGATCAACTTACTGAACTAGATTACCACATAAAGTTACCTGGCTAGATACATCCAGAGTGTACCAACTCTACTTAACGTCATTAAAAATGTCTTGCGAACATTTACACACGATAGACTTAATGAAATGAAAATCTCCAGCCTTTCCAATGCGAGATTCGCTTTTCTCACCAGGTATTTCACAGATGAGGAAAACATAGTTAAAACGGTATCATCAGCGAATGAGGTAAGACAAACATTTCAAATAAAGACGCATGAGATCAACATAGATGAGGTAAAGCAGCGGACCAAACACTGATCCTTGTGGCACTCCACATGTTATTGGAAATCCTGCTGAACGCACATCATTCAAAACTACTTTGAAGGATTTACCTGTAATATATCTTTCAAACCACTTTAAGCACTTTCCGCGGAAAGCTAACGACTCCATTCGACTTAGAAGAATTTGAAAATCAACTGCATCGAATGCTTTGCGAATATCTATAAATATAGACAAAGATGTTTCACCTCTGTCCATACCACTGTTAATCGATTGCATAAGTTGTTGCAAAGCATTCATCGTCGAGTGCCCTTTACGGAATCTGAATTGGGTTTCACTCAGCAAATCACTAGCCTGTAGGAAACTATATAGACGTTTATGAACAACTTTTTCTAATAATTTCGAAAACAATGGAAGGATCGAAAATCGGTCTCCAATTCTCAATTTCCTTTTTAGGGCCACCTTTATGAAGCGGTATCAGTTTTGCAACATTTAGCTGGTCAGAAAAAATGACCTTTTCAAGTGACAGGCTTATGATAAAAAGCATACACGGTTGAACATTATTACCTTAAACGCTCGAAGAGATAAGTCATCCACTGTCGCAGAATTGGATTTCAGAGATTTTATTATTTTAAGCAGTTCATCACTTGTGCACGGATCAAAGGTTAATTCAAAACTCTCACCTCTGTTATCACATATAATGTATTCTTGAATCTGTTGACATCTTTTTTTTTACACTATTTTGCACTTTAATACCAATATTGGAGAAAAAATCACGAAACTCATTTGCAATTCCAGACTTATTATCAGAGGCGAACCCTTCAAGTTGTACTTCATTCCTTCCAATTTCAGCATTCCAATTGGTCACTTCATTTATCAGTTTCTATGTTTCTTTCATATTTCCTTTACAATTTGAAAACTTTCTATCGTAATATTGGGCCACAGCTTAGCGACGTAATTTGTTCACTAAATTGCGGTGTTTTTTGAACAATTCATACGAAACATCACTTTTATCATCTAGATATCTTTTCTTTGATCAAGCTCAATCCTTAGCTTTCTTTCTTCCAGTATTTCACTCGTTATCCATGGCTTACGGGGTTCCTGTTTATTCACTTTCATTACCTTAATAGTACATGCATTATCATAAATGGGTAGAATAACAGACATTAGATTATCAAGTGTTCTCGTAGGGGATTCTTCTTCAGAAGACACAGGGGTCCAATCGATAACACTAACCTCCTCCACAAATTTTTGAAGATTCCCTTTTTGCATTAACCTTGTCTTTATTTTCTTTTTCTTTGGTCTGTGCAACTGACACTTCATAACACTCACCAATGGCAGATGGTCAGAACCAGGAAAGGCAAAAACATCAGCATAACAAAGCTTCCAATTGGCAGAACGAACGAAAATATTATCAATTAGGGTTGCACTCTGTCCAATAATCCTCGTGAGTACACTCACAAGCGGGTATAGATCATTGGATATCATAAAATTTAAAAAATCCACATTAAGATAAGACAAATCAAGCAGGTTAAAATTAAAATCACCCATAACAATATAACTAGCTCCAGACGGTACCTTTGAAATCAGCTGACTCATACCTCCCACAAAATACTCCAGGTGAGCACTGAGCGGCTTATACACCATACTAATTATATTTTTTTCTCCCATCAAAATCAATTTCAATTGAAAAAACTTCAACCTTACCTTCAATCTATATACTAATATCATCCCTTTCATTATAATTCAACTCAAACTTTATAAGGAATCGAACAGCACCACGACCCATCACCACTCGGTTCTTAACGCAAAGATCATAACCTGGAAATGAATACAGTGAGAGAGACTGGTTTGAACTAAAAAATGTTTCACATAATCCTATAATATCAAAAGAAGAAAAAAAAATCGTTCAATCAATTCTAAAATATCCAGGTAGCTTGCAGTCACGTGAATATAAACGTGTCGATCCCGGAGTTTTCGTTACATGGTCTTTGAATTATTTAAAAAAAAACTATCTCAAAGTTCTTATCGGATGGATTTAAGGAAAAAAGGGCGTCAGAGGGGGGCTAGGTGCCCTCCAATATCTTTTAACTCTTTAACTTTATCTTCAACTCTTTATCTTTTAACTTTTAACAATATCTCTTAGGATTATCGTTTCACATAATCCTATAATATCAAAAGAAGAAAAAAAAATCGTTCAATCAATTCTAAAATATCCAGGTAGCTTGTAGTCACGTGAATATAAACGTGTCGATCCCGGAGTTTTCGTTACATGGTCTTTGAATTATTAAAAAAAAAAACTATCTCAAAGTTCTTATCGGATGGATTTAAGGAAAAAAGGGCGTCAGAGGGGGGCTAGGTGCCCTTCAATCTCTTTTAACTTTTAAAAAGTGAACTAAAACTTTCAATTTCCAATCAAATGAGCCCTTTTTGAGGTTAATACGAGCATCCCTTCCATAAGACCCATATATGCCCCCAGGGCATAACTTACAACGCCTGCCCCAGGGCCCTGAGGAGTTGTGTTGAATCCGAAGTTTTTTTTATATGATCTTTGATCTATTTTTAACAAAATAGCTATCTTAAAATTTTTATTGGATACATTTGGGAAAAAAGTGTTGGGGGGGGGGGGGGCTGGTTACCCTTCAATATCTTTTGACGCTTAAAAATTGAACTAGAACTTTAAATTTCCAATCAAATGAGCCCTCTCTGATGTTTATAAGAGCATTCCTTCCATAAGAACCATACATGCCTCCAGGGCATAGCTTATAACCCTTGCCCCTGAAGACTGTGGGGGAGTGTCCTGCTCAAACATATAATTTCCAGAGCTTTCCACTACGTTGAAAAAAATGACTATATCAAAATTTTGATTGGATGTGTTTGGGGAAATGGTGGCGTGGAAGGGTTGCCTTAGAATGACTTTCGACTATTAAAAAGGGAACTAGCCATTTAAATTTCCAATTGAACGACCCCTTTCTGAAGTTTCTACGACAACGCTGTCTATACAAAACTTTATATGCCCCTAGGGCATAACTTACAACCCTTGCCCAGAGGGCTGTGGGGGGGGGGGTGTCATTCTCAAAGACCTAATTTCCAGAACTTAAGACTATGTTGAATATTATGACTATCTCAAAATTTTGATTGGATGTGTTTGGGGAAAAGCTAGGCGGGGGAGGGGTAGTTGCCCTCCAATCACTTTCAACTATTAAAAAGGGCACTAGCCCTTTGAATTTCCAAACGCATGAGCCTTTTTTGAAGTTTCCACGACAACGCCTTCTATAAAAACCTTATATGCCCCCGAGTCATAACTTACAACCCTTGCCCTGAAGGCCGTGGGGAAGCGTCCTCCTTAAAAACATAATTTCTATCTTGAAATCAACTGCGCGCAACAAAATGGCTATCTCAAAATTTTTATTGGATGTGTTTTGGGAAATGGTAGGCGTGAAAGGGGTGTTAGTCGAAAGGGGTGTTAATATCATCCCTTTTATTATAATTCAACTCAAACTTTATAAGGAATCGAACAGCACCACGATCCATCACCACTCGGTTCTTAACGCAAAGATCATAACCTGGAAATGAATACAGTGAGAGAGACTGGTTTGAACTAAAAAATATTTCACATGAGATATGAGATATGAGATATACATTTATTAAAAAAGAAAACAAACACTATTCGCCTTTCGCCTGCCAAGAAAGACAATAAGCTTGAAAGGGCAAGCGAGGTTATCACTCTCAGCTAACTAAAGTAACATCCATAACTTTCTAATAAAAACACAATAAAATTATCTGATGAAGGAATAAAAGAAAAAGGAGAGAAAGAGGAAAAAACAAGAAGTAGATAGAAAAAAAAAGAAAAAAGAAAAAAAAGCAAGCTAAATCGGGGAAATACCTTAAATAGACTGACAACCTGGAGTGGGCATAACACCGACTTCACTCACGAGATAAAAGAAACTTCTTTGTCCCTGACTAGAAAGCCTGAAGACTAGGTACATTTTTCACTTACTCAGGTAATATATTCCAAACTTGAGGACCATAATGACGAATCACAAAAGATTCCCGAGTGGTGCTCCTAAACTCATGAGGTAAGTCATCAGCTTTTCTTGTATTATGATCATGAAGGTCTCTATTAAAAGGAAAAATATTTTCAAAAGCAGGGGTGAGCAGCTGATTCAAATATTTATACGAGAAAATCGCTACTTGGTAATATCGAATTTGGGATACATCCATTAACTTATTCTTTTTAAAATGCTCATAAGCAGGAACCTCATCAGAATCATCAAATTCAGATAATAATTTTACAGCTCTAATCTGAAGTTTTTGTACTCTTTTAAATTATGTAACAAAATTACTTGCCCATATAGAGCATCCTTAGCTAATATATGGGTAAAATAAAAAAAAATAAATAATTTTCTGGATCTTTTTTGGGACTAGATTTTTAATTATTTGCATCGCCCCAAGACCTCTGCTTAATTTTTCAGCTATTGCACTTGAATGGTTTTTCCACGACAGGTTTTCATCAATTAAAAACCCCATCCTATAATATCAAAAGAAGAAAAAAAAATCGTTCAATCAACTCTAAAATATCCAGGTAGCTTGTAGTCACGTGAATATAAACGTGTCGATCCCGGAGTTTTCGTTACATGGTCTTTGAATTATTAAAAAAAAAGCTATCTCAAAGTTCTTATCGGATGGGTTTGAGGAAAAAAGGGTCGGAGGGGGGCTAGGTGCCCTTCAATCTCTTTTAACTCTTAAAAAGTGAACTAAAACTTTCAATTTCCAATCAAATGAGCCCTTTTTGAGGTTAATACGAGCATCCCTTCCATTAGACCCTTATATGCCCCCAGGGCATAACTTACAACGCCTGCCCCGGGCCCTGAGGAGTTGTGTTGAATCCGGAGTTGTTTTTTTATATGATCTTTGAACTATTTTTAACAAAATAGATATCTTAAAATTTTTATTGGATGCATTTGGGAAAAAAGTGTTTGGGAGGGGGGAGCTGGTTACTCTTCAATATCTTTTGACGCTTAAAAAGTGAACTAGAACTTTAAATTTCCAATCAAATGACCCCTCTCTGAAGTTCATACGAGCATTCCTTCCATAAGAACCATATATGCCCCCAGGGCATAACTTACAACCCTTGCTCCTGAAGACTGTGGGGGAGTGTCCTGCTCAAACATATAATTTCCAGAGCTTTCAACTACGTTGAACAAAATGGCTATATCAAAATTTTGATTGGATGTGTTTGGGAAATGGTGGGCGTGGAAGGGTTGCCTTAGAATGACTTTCGACTATTAAAAAGGGAACTAGGCATTTAAATTTCCAATTGAACGACCCCTTTCTGAAGTTTCTACGACAACGCTGTCTATACAAAACCTTATATGCCCCTAGGGCATAACTTACAACCCTTGCCCAGAGGGCTGTGGGGGGGGGGTGGCTGTCATTCTCAAAGACCTAATTTCCAGAACTTAAGACTACGTTGAATAAAATGACTATCTCAAAATTTTGATTGGATGTGTTTGGGGAAAAGCTGCGCGTGAGAGGGGGGGGGGGTAGTTGCCCTCCAATCACTTTCAACTATTAAAAAGGGCACTAGCCCTTTGAATTTCCAAACGCATGAGCCTTTTTTGAAGTTTCCACGACAACGCCTTCTATAAAAACCTTATATGCCCCCGAGTAATAACTTATAACCCTTGCCCTGGAGGCTGTGGGGGAGCGTCCTCCTTAAAAACATAATTTCTATCTTGAAATCAACTGCGCTCAACAAAATGGCTATCTCAAAATTTTGATTGGATGTGTTTCGGGAAATGGTGGGCGTGAAAGGGGTGTTAGTCGCCTTCCAGTTACTTTCGACTATTAAAAAGGGCACAAGCCACTCCAATATTCAATTGAATGAGCCCTTTTCTAAGTTTCTACGACAACTTCTTCGATACGAAGTGTCCTGCTCTAAAGGAAAAAAAAATAATAAATAATACATTGTGCCAACATCGTTCTTATATGCCCCTGGGCATAACTTAATTCCCTTGCCCTGAGGGTTGTGGGGGAATATCCTCCTCAAAAATATATTTTTTATCTGAAAATAAACTACACTGAACAAAATGGCTATCTCAAAATTTTGATTGGATGTGTTTGGGGGAATGATGGGCGTGGGGGGGCTATTTAGCCTCCAATCACTTTCGACTGTTAAAAAGGGCACTAGAACTCTCGATTTCCAATCGAATGAGCCCCCTTTGAAGTTTCTGCGATGAACCCTTCCATATGAAGTTCCTCTGGAAAAAAAAACAACAAAATAATAATAAACATTGGAGCCGTATGGCCTTTACTATAGGCAACGCTATAGCGTTGCCTCGGATTAGCCATGGATTAATGGAAAAATGATTTTAAAGGCAATATGGTGACACAAAACACCATGGTGGGAGGATCCTCTATAGAAGGACAACTGGGCAGGGTGTAAAATCCAGATCTATGGACTACGGGCTTTGCAAAGGGATGCCTCGACCCTTTCGGGATACCTGCAAGACTGAGGACCTTGCGGTCAACGGTATCCCCACTTGAAGAGTGGCAACCATCAAGGAAATTATAGCCTAGTAACGACACAACATTGTTACAGGATTCTGATTAATGGATAAATCTTTTGGGCTTGGTCTCTTTTTGCGGGTGTTTTCGGGCTGAAAAACCTCTTCCGAGCTAATTAAAGATTCAGGACATAGCTTACTAAAAACTATTTGTTTTTGGTTCATAACCTCAAAACAAGATAATTTATATAAATTAAGATCAGAACTGGCCCGAGAACTAAGCTTCGCCCCAAACTCAGTCCGGGACATTGAGCGGAATCAAAAGTTTTTCGGTTGTCCAAAACTGCAGAGACAGGATTGAAACCAGAATGAAGAACCAAATATCAAAGGCAGCGCGCTAGCGCTGCCTAAGTAAAGAACGAAGTGGGCACAATGTGTTTTTTTTCTCCACCCGGGCACTTCGTATCGAAGGAGTTGTCGTAGAAACTTTGAAAAGGGCTCATGCGATTGGAAATTAGAGCGGCTAGTGTCCTCTTTCATAGTCGAACGTGATTGGAGGGCAACTAGCCCCCCCCCCCCAACGCCTATCATTCCCCCAAACACATAAAATCAAAATTTTGAGATAGCCATTTTGTTCAACGTAGTTGATTTCCAGATGGAAAATATCTTTTTGAGGAGGACACTCCCCCACAACCCTCGGGGCAAGGGTTTTAAGTTATGCCCTGGGGGCATATAAGGTTTTTATAGAAGGCGTTGTCGTAGAAACTTCAAAAAAGGCTCATTCGATTAGAAATTCAAAGGGCTAGTGCCCTTTTCAATGGTCGAAAGTTATTGGAGGGCAACTAGCCCCCCACACCCATCATTTCCCCAAACACATCCAGTCAAAATTTTGAAAGAGCCATTTTGTTCAGCGTAGTTAATTTCCAGATAGAAAATATGTTTTTGAGGAGGACACTCCCCCACAACCCTCGGGGCAAGGGTTCTAAGTTATGCCCTGGGGGCATATAAGGTTTTTATAGAAGGCATTGTCGTAGAAACTTCAAGAAAGGCTCATTCGATTGGAAATTCAAAGGGCTAGTGCCCTCTTTAATATTCAAAAGTGATTGGAGGGCAAATATACCCCCCCCGCGCCCATAATTCCCCCAAACACATCAAATCAAAATTTTGAGACTGCCATTTTGTTCAGCGTAGCTGATTTCTAGATAGAAAATATGTTTTGAGGAGGACACTCCCCTACAACCCTCGGGGCAAGGGTTTTAAGTTATGCCCGGGGGGCATAAAGGTTTTTACAGAAGGCATTGCCATCATAGAAATCATAGATTACATTTATCATGGCAATTCGAGCATAGGTGCTCTCTAGGATGAGAGTCACATACTTCTTCAAGACAGGAATTACAACCTTTAATTTGTACAGAATATCCTCTATGCAATTTACACGGGTTGCATAATCTGTACTTTTCATCATACTCATCAATCATTGTGCAATTCTCAAATGATGACCAGCTGCCCAGCGTGTACATGCAAAGCGGACATGTATGGAACATTTTTTCATGTGTTGACACTCTCACTGCCACAATGAAACTGAGCTACTATCAAGAAATTGAGTGGGATAGAGAGAGAGAGAGAGAGAGAGGAGTAAATCATCATTGAACTCCATCTTTCTCATAAAAAAAATCCTAAATTCCTAAAATAGTGTTTAAAAGCATATCCACAATATCATTTTGCTGTGTCGTGATTAATATGTCAATAAATTGTGTAAATACCGCTGGTCCACGATGTAAAAGCTTCATGCAATAGTCTAATGATGGAGAATCAGTTTTCATTATATCGACAAGCATTCCCTGAGAAAATATCTTCCTTTGAATAGACAGCTCTAGAAAATCATCATCTAGAATCAAACGTTTTTCAATAAATACAAGATTCACCCTGATTCACTCTTTCTCAAATCTATCCATTTTTAGATTCCCAACACTCTCACAACCAACTTTAAACTAATCAGAATTTTTTTCTACTCTAAAAAAAAATATACGCTAGCCTACTATAGAAAAAAAATATCTTTGATTTAGAAA
This sequence comes from Artemia sp. Qi Xiang Cuo, assembly GCF_049724085.1. Classification (NCBI taxonomy): domain Eukaryota; kingdom Metazoa; phylum Arthropoda; class Branchiopoda; order Anostraca; family Artemiidae; genus Artemia; species Artemia sp. Qi Xiang Cuo. The sequence continues at coordinate 17,634,080 of NC_142813.1, read as the reverse complement.
CAATTTTATTGATCATAATTACAACAATAATAATCACAGATTCAATTTGTTTTCATCAATATATTTCACTAGTGCATCTAATGCTGCCTGAAGTCTATTTATATGCACAATATTAAATTTCGCAGCAAAAGATAATTGCTCCTCCATTTTAAATTTGCTCAATGATATCACATATCTAGCATACACATCATCCCATTCAAGGCATAGTCGACAGCCTCCTGTTATTTTCACAGCCACGTTTGGTACTCGTATATTTTTGCTGCTGCTGCTACCGGCTCCACCATCAACCTCCAACAGTGTAAATGTTCCACTCATTTTCTCTACTAATATCGTCTCAAATAAACTATTCTCTCTGAATTCAATTCTCTTACTAATATGAATTGCAATGAAAATCACTCCTTTTATTCGAATCCAATTACTAATCAAGTTATCGTATATGGAGTAACCTCTGCTCTCTCTCATTGGCCCTAAAAAATGGGTGTTGCCTCAAAAACCAGTCTGCTTACATTATACAATCTTGCCCATGATTCCAAAACGTGTTTGATCACTTTGCTTGGAAAGGTACCAAGCAACATATGTGTGAGAGGATACTCACTCTCTTTGAAAAGGTGTAGAGCTTCAAGCAAATAGCATGGTAATTCCTATAGCTTTATGCAAAGTATAAGGCCATGTGAGGGGGGTATTCACTCTCTTTGAAAAGGTGTATAGCTTCACGCAAATAGCATGGTAATTCCTATAGCTTTATGCAAAATGGTACTTACTACTCTACTTATATTTACAATAGAAGTTTTGACAGTTTCTTAAAAGAAGTCAAATTTTGAGGAAAAATGAATATTTCTGTCAGATATATCCCATGACATCTTTGCTTACCAGGATTTACTCATTTTAACAACATTTAAAGGCAACCGAGATCAAAGTTGGGGTCCTATGACTCACTATCTTCCTAGCACTGAATGCAGAAAATAAAGAGAAATAGTTCGATAGATCACTTACTAATACAAAGTTCTGCACCAGAGATCACTTCTGACAATGTAAAGAAGGTAATTGTATATACGCCTATAGAAAACGAGATCACCTCTTGCCATCCTCCGGAGATTTAGTCGTTACATCCTATATCCGGGTGTATCCAGCAGCCTCTCACTGCTTTTACCCAGAGAGGTTCCACAAAGCCCATTAACGTCAGGCAGTTCATCACGGGGGAATCCAGGGTTGAGGGTGGGGTTGGTGGGGAGCCTGGGTCCCCCAAGACGTTTTCTGGCGTCCTTATTCCTTTCTTTTTTCTATTTTTCAATCTTTTGTAAAATAAATTTGTCAATTTGTTCAATTATTGGCTTACTTGTCACAATGTCCCCCTCCCAAGATTTTGCTCTAAATCTGTCCCTGCAGTCCATCACCAGCCACTAGCATTAACTGATCAATTGATGAGTAAAGGGCTTGAATATAAAGTTGAAGGGCTGAGAAGTTGTCGTCACATTTAGTATGCCCCTTTGAATCAGAAATAAATTGGCTTACTTATCGAAAACGAAAAACTTGAAGCATTTCTTGAATCTTGACCTACAAAATCATTTAAAATACTAAAAACACTTATTGGGTTATTTTGAAGCTCAAATAGACGCCCACCAATGCAGCAGAAATATCCGGAACCAGGGTTTAAATGCTCTCATTACTTACCATTATGATGAATTAAATTAGCCCAATACCTATCCCATCTTGGATTTATTGAAATAAAGCCAGGCGGACAGCAAAATAAGTACTTAGTAAATAAAGAAGAGAATACTAAAATGTTTAATACGGTAAAGATATGGAAATAAAATACTGAGATTTACACAAGGGAGGGAAGAGGGGTTCAGTAAACAAATCTCGTCATACTTGCCCAAGTAGTAGTTCACAATGTCCAGTGAATGCAAAGTGTGCCCATATATAATCCGTCAGTAGAGGAGGGGGTACCAGCGCGACGAGGACAATACCCCTTCGAATCCCGATCCGGACACTTTTTTTTAAAACTCCCACGAGCACCACGTGGTTTATGGTCCTAATATGGGCATAGAGTCCCTAGGGGAGTTGGATTTCCGAGAAATTGATTGCGTAATCGGTCAATGACCTCTTTTTCCAAGGTCGATTTATTTGATATTTCTATGTGTAATAGCTCCGGGATGAAGGTTGCACATGCGCATTGAATTCTAACGGGAACAATGTTATTGATCTAGGACTCGAAGGGGAAGTGGATTTCCGAGAACTTGATTGCGTAATCGAGGGGGAAATTGTTGATTCACGAAGGGAAATTAAAACAAACATGCCTTCTTTAATCCGTGATTTACATAATCGATAGGGGAAATTATTGATTCACGATGGGGAAATTATGAAACAAACATGGCTTCAGTGTTGTTTTGTTAGCTTAACCTGAGAAATTGATTTAAATAATCGTAGGAGACCTTATTTATTCACGAAGGGGAGAATTAGGAAACATTAAGGATTCTTTAATCTTTAGGCCTGAGGGATTTATTTATTATTGTTGTTTTTGGACAAGTGCATGCGAGGGGTGAATGTCAAGATGTCCTGGAATAGGAAACAGTTAGATCACATGTTTCCTTCTCAGTCAATCATCGAGTCGGATACATCCTCCTTCTCAGCCAATCAGAGACCTGCTTACATATGATTTTCCCCGTTACATAACAATTCACCCTTGAGATTTGGTATATAACGGGTGTGCAATGTGATTCAATTATCAGAAAGTATTTTGACGCTGTGTAAACAACAATGGATAAATTTGATGAACTTGAAGCCGTGGCAACTTCAATTTACCATGTAAGTACATTTTTTATTTTCAAACGAATTTTCCATGGCCAGCCTTCCCTCTATATTTCCAGCTAGATCCCCCCTCCCTCCACCATTGTTTTACAATCCCAAATTCTCGCAAAAAGAAATACTTATCCGTCCCTATATATTTCCACCTAAATACCCCCCCTCCCTCCACCCATTGTTTCACAAACCCCAATCTAGCCAAAAGACCAACTTATGCGTCCCTAGCAATTTCCACCTAAATCCCCCCCTCCCTCCATTGTTTTACAATCATATTCTAGCAAAAATAAATACTTTTCCGTCCCTCTAGATTTCCAGCTAAATCCCCCCCCCCACCATTGTTTTACAATCCCAAATTCTCGCAAAAAGAAATAATTATCCTTCCCTCTATATTTCCAGCTAAATCCCTCCACCAGTGTTTTACAATCATATTCTAGCAAAAAGAAATACCATTTTGATAAATTTGGCCTTTCTGTAAACCCTATCAACTTCTGCATATCTCTTAGCTATTAACCCAATATGTTTTGACAGTACATTTCCGCAGGGTTATAATTACTTTGTCGTCCCCTCTTCCGATGTGTTTACAAACGCGGCAGGCAAAGGGACTATTCTTCTGTCAAATTAAAACACTTTTAAGCAATAATTAGAATTGTAGTTTTGTAACCTGTATGGAGAAGAGAAACAGATTAAGTTTAACAATATATTTAGGGCATTATGTGAAAGGGGTCAATAAATCGCTTCTAACAGCTTCATTGTATGTAAAAGTAAGGGGGATTATGTGTATAGACATGTACGCCCATTTACAAGAAAACTAATGTGTAAATTTATAATTTTTTCAAGCCTTCAATAAAGTTTCTTTTATATTCCCGGGTGTGAATCCAGGATTTTTGTTGGGGGATAGCACTTTTATTGGAAATAGAAAAGATAATTGCTTCGCTTTCGCTTGAATAAAACGCATGATTAACTTTATGAGAGGGTAGACTTAATTTTCCTAAATTTAGGGGGGAGTGAATATGGGTTTTGTGCTTTCTTAGTGATAAACTAAACAAAATAATGTTTAATAACTTTCTTTCTTTAAAAACGGGCAAATTATTTTGATTTGATTTTTCTTCTCTTCTTTAAGGCAAATTATGAAGAATTTGCGGACACTGCTTTGATGAGACCTATGGCTGGCGCAAATAGCGACGAGTGCGTGCCCCCTCCTTCCAAGAAAGCGAGGGTCAATAATGCGCCACCTGTCATGCAATATGATCGTTGGCCAAAACCCCCCAGCTCCACACTACCTGCCCAAGTGCAGCCACCTACGCAAGCCACTCTTAATCGAGCCACAATGGTGTCTGGCCAAACACTAAAAACAGAGTGGGTGAATAGCTTCAATGCCAAAGCCCCACCTATACAAGCTTTTTCAAGGGGCTCAGAAGCTACCCCGGCTGCACAAGTCACAGCTCCTATACAAGAAATTAACGTCAACAGTCCCTTCGCCCTCCAACACACGTTACCTGGACCCGGCTCAGTCACACAAGAACATAGTGACGCCACCCCGTCCACCCTCCAACACACGTTACCTGGACCATCCGGCACCCAAGCTCGGAGGGATTATGTAAATGTAAGTATTTTTTCCTACCTTTTTATTTATTCATTTTTCAGTCCTTTCCAATCCCAAAATACACTTATCTCTGTGAGAGATTAAGCCCTCGCCCCAACCAGTGTTTTAAATTTATCTCCCTCGGAGATATCTAAATGTAATTTTTTGCAATGAAACCACTCTTTTCTCTGCTCCCACCCTCCCTCGTAGATATCTAAATGTATTTTTTTTGAATAGAAACCGCTTTTTTCTAATCTTTGCTATCGCTTTAGATATCTCATAAGCGAATATTTTTAGGTAACTTATATTAATAATCACTGACTATGAAAATCAAAATGCTGTTTTTTCTAATATTTGATATTTTATCTGTTGCTATCTCTTCGCTGTTATCTAATATGTGAATATTTTTATGGGTAATTTCAATTAATGCTCACTGCATTTGAAACTCAAAATGCTATTTTTTCTAATCTTTACTATTTTCTATGTTGCTATCATATATATTTTAGATACCTTCTAAACACCTACTGCTCTTTTTCACGTAATTTGAAAGAGAGATTATCACCTCTGTCACATATTGATGTTCTAATTTACACTGAATATTTCAATCGTGCCAAAGCTTTTAGCGAGGGGGAACCGACTTAACGGTTCAATCCTGGAACATTCGCGCGGTGGCTTACAATAATTGTGAGTTAATCAAGAGTTCACCGAACCTATAGAACAGAATTAGAGGGAAACTTGGACTTATGCCGCCAAACACTACGGTTTTTTGGGGCATTAGGTAAACGGCTGCGACCCGTGGAGTCGGTGAGCCGGGGACGCGTTGCGGGAAGTGATGCGGGGCCCGAGAAGTCCCACAGGGATGCATTGTGGCCCCGAGAAGCGCCACGGGCCAGGGAAGCGTCATAGGGATGCGCCACGTGTCAGGGAAGCGTTGGGGGAAGTGCCACGAGTCAGGGAAGCGCCACAGGGGTGCGCTGTGGCGCCTAGACGCGCCACGGTTGGGCCGGGAAGCGCTGTGAGGCATGGGTTGGGGGGGAGGGGCGTTGGGGGGAGCGCCAAAAAAAAAATTTTTTTTAAAACTTTTAAAATAAAAGACCAAAATTTCTACTTATAGGTAATATCTTAGATTATCTTAAGTTGTATTAACCATATGTTATTGAGCAATAATACTCCAAATTTAAAAAACAGTAGGGGATGATTTGAAAGCTTTGAAAATAAGCTATTTTTTCATTTACAGGTTGTCCTGGGCCCCTACTCGCCTTCTCCCCCCTGCTCGTCAGTGGGAGAAGGAGAAGACGATGTACCTGTGGAGCTCCCCGACACTTTAAAATTGGATGATCTACATAATCTTCATTTTAAGATTTAGGTGTTGTATGCTGATTTTTTTTAAAGTATATTGTCGACATGTTGAGCTGTTTTACTTGAGTCCGAACAAATAGAAATTTTTAGTGTTATTTACAGGGAACACTCAACCATCATAACCCCTCACGACTCCACTTCAATCAAAGGAAGTGGAGAATGCGCATGTGTTTGTTGACCCGGTGGGGGGTGGGGGTAATCTCCCCGCGGGGGAGGGGGATACAACTCTCCCAGACTGTCAGCTGTCCAACAGACTTTTGAATCACATAGTTGTGTTCTCTGCGGCGTTTGGGGACCACTTTAATTCGCTGTTGTCTGGTAATTCTGTCTTTGACCCCGTAGAAATTGTACATGTATATGTAGACAAAATTCGTGAACTACTGGAGAACCAGATTCAATTGTGGGGGGGTAGGGATTCAATTAAAGTTTCCATTGTTCTAAAAGTGTTTTATTTAAACGAGAGAAAAAGTGAGGTTTATTATCATTTTGTACAGTCCGAGATGCAGGTGGTTTATTCAAATTTGGAAAATTTTGAGGAAGTTTTCACTGAGTGGGTCGATCAAATTATAGCGCCTCTTGATAAATATAATTAACATGGGACTGGCTAAGTATTTTTATTTGTTTAAAATTTAAGAGTTAATATTTGTAAAATTAAGAAAGATTTTATTTTAAGAGGGGGTGGGGAAAGGGATATAGTTTTAAATTATAATCCAGATCTAGTAGGTTGTCAAGGTGTCCAGAAGATCTGTTTTGAAACAGGTCATATGTGTTTCCGATATGCTTTCCTCATCTCAGCCTTTCAGCCTCTAGCAGATGACGCTACCAAGACGAATTTAGATCATTGGGCTGTACACGGGAAGGAAGGGTCCCTTTTCCCAGTTGTAGATTTTTCATGTCTAGAAGGGAAATACCCAGTGACGCTTCGTTACATGGATATTTTTGAAAGGGCTAATGCCCACTTGAACATCGGCGTTACTGTGGTACAGTTCAAAACTTAATTTGAAGCTGGGGCTCGTACTAAAAAGAAGGGGGTGCTTTACCACGTCAGGGGCCCGTCAGTAGGTTTGTTTATACACTGGGTTTGGATGTTATACACACCACCGAGACAACCAAACACCATTGGGCATTTTAATCCGATCACTGACATCACTAGAGTTCGGGGAGGTGATAGGGACCTAGGGGTATGTTTCTACTGTCCGACATGTTTGTCACACGTCCGTAGTGAAATAAAACTATTGAGTCACATGAGGCATTGTAACCGCCACGGCTATCAGACAGTGGAAACGGTTTCAGGGGATAGGTCAATTCTACGCTTTAAAAATTTTCAGGATACCCTTCTCCAGTGCGACAGAATATCTTTGGATTGTGAAGCTAAGTTGGTGGAAGTGAACGATCCACAATTTTCAAACCGGGTCAAAGAACATCTGGCTATTGCAGTGTTCTACGCCCACGCGCAAAGAGACAGTTCTAACACCAGGCGGTTGTGAGAAATAGTAGAAATAGTGGATGAGGGGGAGTTCATGGACAAGGCGCTGACTACACTGATTGGCATGGCTAATGGTGCTATTTCTCGTTTGATAAATACCCTTTATCAATTGGTGTTGTCGGCAGATTTTAGTCTCGAAAAGAAAAATCCATCTAGATGGGGGTGTGGCAAGGGGGAGGGTGAAGAGGAGGGTGCTCCAGGGCCACGTGGGGGGACGGAGACAGTTCGAGATCATGACCATTTGTGGCAGGAAATATCCTCGGGAGGGAGTAATTTGAGAGGAGTTGCTCATCAATCGTTTAATTTAAATGTAAGCTAGCAGTTTTTTATCCCTGTTTTTATTCATAATTCCAATTATGACTTAAAATTTATTTTACCGGCACTGGCACGTATGCATAGGGGGGGAGGGGGAGTATATTGTCCATGGGTAAATAGTTCATTTACCTACAACATAATTCCCAAATCAGCCGAGAAGTTATTGCTTCTCGAACTGAAATGGCAGGCAGTGGATAATGGGCATACGTGTTGGAATAAAATCAGGTTTTTAGATTCCTTTAGTTTTTTCCCCAAGGCATTGAGTCAATTGATTCAAGTGCAAAAAAGTGACAATTTCGATAGCTTTCCCTTGCTTAAACAGCACTTTCCAGACAGTGAAATGTATGACCTGTTGACATGCAAAGGTATATATTAATACGATTATTACGGTTCTTGTGCACGCTTAAGTGAGGAGAAACTACCTCCAATTGAAGCTTTTTACAATTCACTCACCAACAGTGAATGCACAGCCGAGGAGTATGAGTTTGCCAAGAAGGTGTGGTCCAAGGGGGATTGTAAAAATGGGTGGGAGTATTGTAGACTCTACTTGGCCAGTGACGTTCTAACTTTGTTGGATATACTCTGTAAGAACACAGACCAGATCTATTCAGAGTTCGGGTTAGATATAGGCTACTATTTTTCAAAACCCCATTTAGTAATGGATTTAATTTTAAAAATTAACAGGGAGGAAATAGGCCTAATCACGGATGTAGACCAACACCTTTTTGTAGAGCGTTCAATGAGGGGCGTGTATGTTTTTCATGGGGACCATATCTTATCAACTGATCCGAGCGGACAAAGCAGTGCTGTAAAGACAAATGCAGTGTTCTCGGACATGAACTCATTGTACCCCTCGGCAATGTCCAACTACTCTGTGCCTTGTGGGAACTATCAATGTCTTGAAAATTCCTGTGAGTTCCCCGACATTAACATAATCGAGGACAATGGGCCACAAGGATGGTTCTTTGAAATTGATGTTCACATTCCGCTGGCGCTTCACGACTCAGTCAAAGAATTTGGTTTTCCCTGTATCAATCGATCAGTGAGCAGGGACTCTCTGAACCCCTACAATCGTTCATTGGTTGAGGATATGGGGATGCACTGGACCCCCTCCAAACAGAAACTGATTGCTGATTTGGACCCTAAGGAGAATATTTTTGTTCACCTTGTGCTTTTGCATTGGATGGTGAACAATGGATTCAAAATCACTAAAATACACCGGGTCTTGCAGTTCAATCAGCGACCCTACTTGAAAACGTTTATCGACACCTTTGTAGATAAACGCTCTAAGGCAAATTCAAAGGTGGAGAAGGAAATGTATAAGCTCATCCTAAATTCAGCGTTTGACAAAATATGTGAAAGCGTACGGAATAGATTTCGCTGCGACGTCTTGACTGACCCTCTAGAGTGTGCACGAATTATTGCCGACTCCAATTTTACATCGTTCACGAGCATAGAGACCGGCATGGTTCTTCTACACAGACGAGAGCGACATGTAGTACTGCAAAAGAATCTAGCAGGTGGTCGGTAAGTAATGTAAATTTCCAAACAGCTCCGGGTGTCGTTATTTTACACGGTTTGCAAATTTCACGGACAATGGGCGGGGGATGTTCAAGTGTTCGATGGTGATACATAGTACATGATGTGAAATGTAAATGGGCCTGAATAGTTGGATTTATTTGGTGATTTTCACCAGGGAGGACACAACCGCCTATGAATGGATTTCACCAACTGGAAACCATCACTCTACCCAAAGTTTGTGAAACTTCAAGCCCCCAACCAACTACTAAAATTAAAATCAGAGATAGGGAGTGATTTAAGATCCAGGAGGGTATTACTGGGTCGCAAAGTTTATTGCGTGGACACAAATTGTGGGGAAGAAAAGAAGGCATTTACAGGGGTGCCTACACATTTTGTAAAGAACAATTTCAACATGAGCGCGTACACAGATTGTGTAGAAGGTAGCCTAGTGCCGAGAGCACAAGTGCTTGCAATTTGCTCTCTACAATAAAGAAAGTATACTGTGAGAGTGTAAAAGAATGCAATTCCATGTATATCTGACAAGGTCTATGTGCTCGAGAATGGTGTGAGTGTCCTACCCCACGGCCACTACCGTATTTCAGACCGAGTTGAATGCATTGACTATCGCAATCAACTTGGTCTGGATAAATTAACCTAATCTGACACTAACCTTTCACTACCTTAACTCAACCTGTTCATCTAACCCAAGCACTAACCCAACCAACCTAACCTAACCTGTAGCAGTAGTAGTGATGACAACTATTCTTTTTCGCCCCGCCGCTCCCGGGGGGGGGGTCCTTCCCGCGGCCCCCCAGGGGGGGGGTCCCTCCTGCGGCCGGCCGGTCTTCGGCCCCGCGATCCCCCGGGGGGGGATCCACACACCTTTAAATTCATCAAGTTCAACTGTGCTATCAATTTCCAAGTGAGTGTGTATTTTGTTGTATAGAAAGTGTTATTGTATAGAAAAGTGTTTAAAGACAAAAAGTGTTGTACAGAAAAGTGTTGTTGTTGCTGGACAAAAAGTGTTGTTGTTGTACAGAAAAGTGTTTTTAAAGACAAAAAGTGCTTATTAGACATAAAGTGTTATATTATAAAGTGTTATCATTGTTCATGTTGACTGCAAATAGAGTTTTCATGTTGACCGGAGAAATTTTGTTATTGTGTTATTATTTTTATTGTTGTGTCATGTTGACTGAACAAATATTTGTTTTCATGCAGTGTCGAAATAAATGCTGCCATGAAATATTGTTTTTGTTGTTCTTGAATAGACGGGGAAAATTACTACTTATTCATTGAGCACAAATGATTTAGACCTAGTTGTATTTAGACTGTTGTCCCAGCAGCAGTATGTATCACTTTAAAACAACCTTCAGATCGTTTCTGTGCGGTCCGTCAATGTCGGGGAAAACAACACTTTTAACTAGAATAATTCAAAATTGCGATAAAATGTTTTTGGAGAAGCCAAAAAAAATCAACTTTTGCTCTAGTATTTGTCATGAGTCCTATGATATAATAAAATCAATCGCCACAACCGGACCAATACAATTCATACGAGGAATTAATGTTTTCAATAGTATTGAACCAAACTCGTGGCTAATCAGTGATGATTTGGCTGAAACCATTGAAAATTTCTCACAGGAAATGCTACAATTGTTCACCATTCGCTCCCATCATTAACAAATTTCCGTTACCCTAGTTCTACACAATCTGTTTCATCAGAGCAAATGTATGTGAACAATTGCCTTGAATTGAACTGTCTATATTATCTGTCGAGTCGTGCGGGATTATATCGAGCGCCAACAACTAAAAAATCCGCAATAACCCCGTACCCCTAACAGTATTGTTTCAGCGTAAACTCAAGTGCCTAGCAACCCCTACGGTTTCATTTTGTTGGATCTTAATAAGAACATGCCCGAGGATCTACGTGTAGTCACCTACATATTCGACACTCAAATTACAGTATATCTTCCGGTGAACAGGAGAAAAGACTATTAGTCGCCATTATGACACTGAAGAAACTACACAAACAACGGCATCTGTTTTCCGTTTTAAGCACTTCAAAACCGTTGCTTAGGAAGGCTATACTCAAACACGGTGTTGACAATGATTTCATTAATCTAATATCTGAACTTTGTTTAAATTTAACTGAGGGCAATGTTCAACTGCCAGAAGGTTTTAGACAACAGAAAAACAAACAGCGCTCAACTTTACGCGCCGGGGCTTTAAAAAACAAGGTAAAAAAATTAAAAAGAACACAGCTCCTTAAAGCGGTTGGTAGCTTCTTCACACTTTTACTAACGATAATTGCAGGACTTGTAAACAGTTTTATCTAGAGAATGTCTAAACCATATAAATTAACACCATTTGAACTTGTCCTCACGCCCATCGAACAATTTGAGGACAATCTAAGCAAATTCATTAACTATGAGAATATTGCCGATGACAAAAAACTACTTTTACTTCAAGATGCAGTGCGACGTGTGGACAAACATAAACCAGCTCGTGAGAGACCCGTCGTCGATCCCCCTCAACAGGACACATCTCCTCAAGATTCTGCAGCACTGCACTGCAATCAAAGGAGAAGGACTTGAATTCGATTGTATTGAAAATTGGAAACCTATTGTCTTTCTCAGATCGAGAACAGAGTAAAAGAGTATTGTCTTATCTCATGTTGGAAACTGGTGATCAAATTCAAGTCGAGAGCACAGGGAAACGAATTATAATACAGGGATAAATTTATAATCTAGTTGATTTAATTTGTGATATTGTGACGAATCTTAAAGGACTCTTATCATTTGACGATAATCTATACACCTTTCTGTGTGTATCAAACTTTCCCAAAAGTATTATTGTCAATAAGCAAATTATAAGGAAACTAAATGAACATCCAACACCATCATTTAAAAAAGAAGAAGAAGATACTATCAGCAGCAGCAATGATTTTACAACACCTGTGGCTGCTATTCAAAAGCGAAGACGAATTGATTTACCCACCAGTGTGCAAAAGGGGAGTGGACATTACACTACATGTCTACGCTCGAAATGGATGAAGTTTTGAAAGGTGTCTATGAAAATATTGGCAAAGCGGGAAGTTTAAGTTCCCCCAAAACGCTTTCCAAAGCTGTGTCCGGCACCACATTGAAAAATGCAAAAGAGTATGTAGAAAATGAACCGAGTTACACACTACATCGGAATCATAGACTTCACAGTAATAAATATCGACAAACTAACGCCTTTTTCCCTCTGCATATATTGCAAATGGATCTTTTAACTCTGGACACAGTTCAACGGCGTCACAATACACCTTACAAATATCTTCTAGTGGAAATCAGTGTCTTTAGTCGCTATGCCTATGCCAGCCAACGACGGTCAAAAAGAGGTGTCGAAGTTGCAAAGTCTATTGAAAGTCTTCTTGAACAGTGGTCGTATAGAAAAATTCAATCGGATCGTGTCAGTGACTTTGTTAATCCCCTAGTGCAAAGGGTTCTTTTGAAATCTAATACAACACTTTATCATAGTCACAGCCCGATAAAGGCTGCATTGGCTGAACGATTAATAAGAACGATTCGTCTATTAATTTCAAGATATTGCACATTGAAAAATACATCGGCTTTTATTCATGATTTAGATAAAATCATGTTGATTTATAATCAACGACCCCATCGATCTCTGTCCAACTCTACACTAACGGATTTTCACTAAAACGAAAATAAATTTGACACTTTTCTAAAGCAATACTCAACTGGTTAAAAAGGGAAAAAAAAGAAAAACTTCCATTTTGTTTAAACATTTCGAATCATTTTAAACACATATAATTTTGAAAAATGGACTTATTAGTGAAGCACCGATCTTTTTAAAGTGTCTAATATTCTAGACACCATATCCATAACATATCGACTGTGAGACGTCAAGGATGATGAGATTCTCGGTTGTTTTTATGACTATGATCTGCAAAAATTTAGAAATACTAGCGAACTGTATCAAATTGAAAAGATATTAAAGAGACGTACTCATAGGGGCAAGAAACAGTTACTTGTTCGCTGGCTAGGATACAACTCAGATTTTGATTCTTGGATCAGTGCTGAAGACATTAACAATGCCCAATGATTTCTATGTGACTTTCATGTCCAATGTTTCTGATCCTCTCTACAATGATCTGAATAGAACAAGTTATTTTTGAACGAAACTTTCCCCCACTATCGAATTCGACGACGGAAAGTATGAAGTGTCTCTTGTCGACTGTATTCTCAAAAATACTTATGAGATCCTGAGAAAGGATCGTAAATATGAAATAAAAATTAGACTCTATGATTGGCCGCCTCCACCAGGTGATCAAGAATAAATTCAAAAAATCAATTTGCTGGATTATCAAAATATTGAATTACCCTACGAGGAACTCACCTGTATTAACGATTTATGTCGTAACATCAATAAAATAATTTCCGCTTGTAAATAGGGGGCTTTTCATTTCATCTATTCGAAAGAGGACTTCAAGATATATATTATTTTACCTTTTGCCAATGAAAAGATTATTCTCTACGATAACCTGAAGGATTATCTTGGCTTTAAAATCAATATAATCAATGGTAAAAGTGCGGGAAACACTAATTTCATTTTCGCCGACTACCCGCCCGCCTTCTCCAAAGACACTTTTACATTTCTCTATGCTTCATTTGTGGAAACATGTCGGGTTGGTAACTCAAATGTTCCCCTCCTACGAGTCCTTGAACGAAAAACCAATCAAGAACATATTCATCACTACAATATAAAGCATCTTCAGTATATTCCTGTAAACACTTGCTATTTGGAACTCTGTCAGTTAACACTAAGAACCGAATTGGGTGATCCCCTAGCAATTTCAAAAGATTTAGCTGTGATTAATTGTCATTTTCGACCCATCTTTCAACTGCAAGATGTCTAATAAAAAATTGGTATTCACTTGTCCTGATATTGACTGCTATGTTAACACTCTTGGTCCAAGACAACTGGGCAAGGGAATGGACTACTATAAGGGTTGCTCGTCAATGTCCAGCTATGGTCTTGGCAGGTGGTGTGCTAAGCTGTTTCGCTCTTCACTACCACTGGCTAGAAAATATCTTGTACCGGCTGCGACAGATTTTGCATCCTCTACACTCTAAGAGTGGGGCTCTGGCAATGATTTAAAAAAAAGTGCTTCAGAAAATCTTAGGTCCAGTGCGTGAACCCTTGGCAACAAATTAAAACAGAATGGTAAAGGTTTAAAAAGGTCACGAAACAATGCATCACTCATCAGTCTCCACTCAGGACGGAAGCGAAATACATCCATCTTTTCAAAGAAAGAAAGGAAAAAGCCGACACGTATTGTAACCAGAAGTCTCAGGACGAAGAAAATTGTCAGATCGAAACTGGATTTCTTCTCTTAAAATGTCCTACCTACCACATAAGGATTCCCAACCTTCAATCACCACCTCATTGAATCTATTCAATGCCGAAAATGTTGATGTGAGTGTCAAGCATGGATATTATGAACAATTTTATGCACTACAACCCCTCTCCGATAATATCCACTTTCAAATTTATTCCAATGAAGACTACTTTATGGACATGTCTTCAACATTTATAGATTTACAAATGAAAGTCCGGAAATCAGATAATTCAATGCCGATTCGGGGCGATGGGATATCCTATGAAAATTGTATATTACATAATTTATTTCGTCAAATTAGTGTCTACATCAATGGCATGCTGGGGAGCATAAGCACCACTCTCTCAAATTATACAAGCTATATGCAATTCATGATGATGACACCCAAGTCATACAAGGACTTGAGAGGCGCCTCCAATGGATATGAATATATTACTAATACTGATAGTACAGATGCACTTAAAAATGTTACAACTAGTGAATTACATCTAGTCGGAAAAATATATCATGAAATATTTAATATACCCCAATGGCTGCCGCCCAATGTTAAAGTGGATATAAAATTGACGCTTGCACCCTCCAATTTCATATTGAGAAAGGAACTTGCTGGCAATCCCGATGTAAGTCTCTCCCTCACCTCGGCAATACTACATGTACGTAAACAACAGGTCATGAGTTCTGTTGCTTTGGCCGTGGAAAAACTGAGAGCCAATGGTAACAATATTAAACTACTTGTTCCCCATACAATCACCAATCAACGTCATATTGCAGTGGGCTCACGCACCTTCACCGATTCATCTTTTCTCAATGGCGAACTCCCGTCGAAACTGGCTTTGGCATTTGTAAAAAGCGCCAGTGCAATAGGATCATGGACAGAATGTCCACATAAATTCGAGATGTTTGGACTTTCATCTCTTGTAGGCAAAGTAAACGTCATCCCACTCTACAATCTATCTTTTGATAAATCATATAGAACATTGTACAAGTTGACCGTGCAAACCCTAGATCATGATTCGCAAGTATTCGAAAATGGTATAACCGAAGATATGTTTGCTAAAACAAATGTTATCATTGTACTTGATTTGTCTGTCACACAGGATATGAGTATAGTACGTACGGGGAGTTTGCGTTTAGAGTGTACATTTATCGTCCCCTTAGCTGAGAGTGTTGCCCTAATCTCACTAAAACAATATGAAACCTATTGGTAAATCACTCCCGAAGGTAGTGTTCTACTAGACATGGCGCCATGAACACTAGTCAAATAATCAATGTATTTAATATGGACCCCTATATGGTCCAGTACAAATCATGTTGTCTACACTCAGACTATCTTGTAAAAGTTCAAAGCGTGACCACTACCTTGATTATTGTTAATAGCAGTCCGTCAACTTTGCTGACGGGTCATTAGCTATGCATCTATCAAACAATGACGAATATCGAATTTTTTGATCCTCTTGGTCTACCATATACATGCTACAAACCTCACATCAGCACCTATATTGAGAACAGTGTTGAATCTTTTATTCAAAATCGAAAGAGGGTGCAGGATCTAACGACTAACAGCTGCGGAGTTCATACTCTACTATATTTTGTGTTCAAGTGTCGTGACTATACTTACAAGTAGTTTATCCACATCTATAGTGACAATCCCCGTCTGAGTGACTTTCTAGTGGAAAATATCCTCTCTGACCTATACAGTATTGATTTCAGTGCCCTAAGAGTAAGGTTCTTAAAAAATGTTTTTGAATTTGTTTATTAATAAATGTATATATAAAACAATGTCGTTAAATCCTTACTTTTATATTTCTTCATCTTTGAGGTATAGGCAACTGTCGTGAACCACTAATGCTTGTAAATCATTTGGATTCGCTCTATATTGATCTTTATTGACTGCAAAGTCAGGGTCGCATTTTCTACAGTACACTGTAACTTCACTCTTATCATATTTCTTTGTATAGTAAATGATACTATTTACAGTCATATTCTGAAATTCACGAGCTCCAATCTGTCTATTTGAAGCAATATCACAAACAGTGTTTTCAAGTTGTGAATCACATTTGGTCTCTGCCAAATAAAAATAACATGGTTTATATTCATAGTTGACAGTGTCGTCATAGAGATTACGTAGAAACCAAATTGTCTTGTTACCCCAACAGTTGAATCGTAGACCAGATTACTCTTCCCATAATAATTTAAATCCACGACGATACCAATCTCGTAGAAATAAACTAAACTCACGTGTAGGATTATTTCCAATCATACCGGGGTAAGTATTTTCCCACTGATTACATTTATCATTATGACACGTGTAGCAAATGTGCCCTCTAGGGTGGGAATCACACACCTCTTCACGACATGAATTACATCCTTTAATTTGTACTGCATAGACTCTATGTAATTTACAAGGATTACATAATTTACACTTTTCACTAGAGTCATATATAATTGTACAAGTCTCACATTGATTCCAACTGCCAAGAGTGTACATGCACAATGTACATATATAGAACATTTTTTGGTGTCGGATGTCAACTCTCTCTCACAGCTAAAACGAAACTGTTCGTCTTCGTTCGATAAATTCAAGGTGAGGGACATGGTGGGAGAGAGGAGTAGCTCTGTGACGTTACCTCCTTCGAATGATGGGGGCGCCATATACATTGAATCCATTGGCAATATTTTCAAAAGTATATCCACAATATGATTCTGCTTTGTTCCAATTAATATATCAATAAATTGACTATAAGAATTTGAATCACATTTTAAAAGTTTCATACAATAGTCCAATGGGGGAGAATCACTCCTCATTATATTGTCAAGTGTTCACCGACAAGAGAATATCATGAGTTTAAGAGATAACTCGAGAAAATCATCATCCAAAATCAAATGTTTTTTCCATAAACACTACATGATTCTCTCTTTCTCAAATTTATTCATTTTTCAGTCCTTTCACTCCAACTGCTGACTCTATACTGATCCTGAGTCGTTAGCTCTAACCACTTCCCCTCGATTACGCAATCAAGTTCTCGGAAATCCACTTTCCCTTCGATTATGCAATCAATTTCTCGGAAATTCACTTCCCCTTCGATTACGCAATCAATTTCTCGGAAATTCACTTCCCCTTCGATTACTAGATCAATAACATTGCTCCCGTTAGAATTCAATGCGCCTGTGCAACCTTCATCCCGGAGCTATTACACATAGAAACATCAAATAAATCGACCTTGGAAAAAGAGGTCATTGACCGATTACGTAATCAATTTCTCGGAAATCCATCTCCCCTAGGGACTCTATGCCCATATTAGGACCATAAACCACGTGGTGATCGTGGGAGTTTTAAAAAAAGTGTCCGGATCGGGATTCGAAGGGGTATTGTCCTCGTCGCGCTGGTACCCCCTCCTCTACTTCGTCTAAAAATGATCAAGCTTCCATTCATTGGCTTGGGTTTGTTAAACTTGCTTGTTTCTGAGTACAAATAGCAGCAAATATGACGTGCTGAATGCGGGATTGGGACGAATATAGCTTGCACATTTCGGAATAGCGCGGCAGAGGTTATCCTACGCATCCGAGTTGAAGCCAGAACAAGAAGAGTATTTTTCTCGATTCGAGCAAGAGTGAGCTAGATGTGTGAAGCTCTGACACCCGAAAAAACGGTGGGCCGGAAGCCTGTAAGCTTTCACTTTTAGACGCGTTTGGCGAACAAGGGTACCCACTATTGGAGCCTAATTTTGGGATCTCTTAACCCTAAATGATAGATGGAAAGATCCACTTTTACCGAATCTCTCAGCTTCACTTATGTTGACAGCTTCAGCAGCTATTTCCTCGTCACTGGTCTCTGTCGGCACATACTGAGCCACAAAAAAGTAATTTGATCTCAGCACCGTGACGGTCATCCCTGGGCTGCTCACTTTAAGATTTTGGCCTATCGTAGTACGGACTAGATACAACTTCAGCGTATCTTTTCGTGTGATTAACTTTGAAACTTGGCCCACTGCATCAATTTAGTCTAGAAGTTCTTTTTTTTGACAACACTGACTTGTTGAAA
This sequence comes from Artemia sp. Qi Xiang Cuo, assembly GCF_049724085.1. Lineage (NCBI taxonomy): Eukaryota > Metazoa > Arthropoda > Branchiopoda > Anostraca > Artemiidae > Artemia > Artemia sp. Qi Xiang Cuo. The sequence goes on along the minus strand of NC_142813.1, from coordinate 17,615,569 downwards.
CGTAGCTTATAACACGTATCAATAATTCGACAACACCGAGCACCAAAAATGCTTCATACTACCCGTTCTTTGTTGCTAAACAAAACTTTCCACGCTATTAACAACAGGATTTTTTTGGAGGGGGTTTTACGCAGATTTTTTTCGGGGGAGGGGGGTTACACAAAAAAACCTCAAAAAACAAAAACGCATATAAAATTTGTTTATATCCATTTTTGTTACGTTTTTACGAGTAAAAAAAAAAAATTCGGGGGAGGAGTGCAACCCTTTAACTTCCTCTCTGGGTACGGCCATGGCAATCAGCATACTCAATTAGCAAGAAATTTAGCAATTAACTCTCCCGACTTTAGATTTACAGACAGCAGCATCTAAAGTCGTGAACCACCAACTTTAGTTTTACAGTTTTCTTTTGGTTTGATCATTCTGTAATTCCGTTAGGGAAGTTGAATCAGAAAGCGAAAATGTCTACAAAAGGAATTGATTTTGTGCACCTAAATATTCTCTCCAAAAGACTAAATTGGATGTTAAGTAGATGGCGTAAAAATTTCTAACGAAATTAAGGTCGTTATTCTTACAGTAAATCGGGCAGAAGATTTACATTATAAAAATCGGCACATTGTAATAACATCTTAAATATAACAGATTTTCACTGACTGTCCAAAGATTTCATTGAAAATCCCAGTAACAAAGTTTTCCGTTGCAACCAAATAACATTTACTTGCCACTTCTTAAACATGACAATCAGCAAATCTTGTCTGATGTATCTCTTGCACACTTGATTTCCCATTCATGTTTTATTAGATCACTATTTCAAGGTTGATAAAATCAGGTAGTGATTCAAAGATGAGGAAAAGGATTTTACGATCAAGAGCCCCAAGGATACTGGATACAATTGTTGTTCTTCTTGCATTTCCACTGACCAAATGAGCTGTTACGCCAGAGATCCTTAATGCAAATCGATGGTTACGATAATTCATGCGAGATGTCTAACATAGTTCAATTAGAAATTTAACTAAACGTTTAAAATTTCCTTATTTTATCCTTATAAGACAGAATCTTTTGTGATTTTGTCCTTATTAAAGTGTAAGCAGTCTATGATGGCAAACAATGCTTAATCCTACAATTAAGATTTTTGTACATTATTTTTGCATCTTAGGGGAAACTTGATTTCCGCTTGCGTAAATACGTTCAAATATAAAGCTGTCATATTAATAATTCTTTAATATGACAAACTTTAGTCTTTTAATTGGTGTTATACGTTTTATTCAATATGTATGGCTTTATAAGTGTTTTGCAATATCGCTAACCATTTTGACACGATTATTCACGTCATCGAACCACATAACGCAGTTATGCGAAGAAAACTCATTTATGCATAGTGAGGATAGTACATTCAAAACATTATTATAATTATTTATTCTTTCATATAATATTATTTTCATCTCGTAGATGAGACCATATAAAAGGAAAAAACTTGGAATGCAGATCAAAACCAGAAAAATTACTTCTTTTTTTATATAGTATATTAAACTTTTTGAGTATTCGAACATTTTCACGTCAGTGAAACGAACATTTACGTTGTTTATACTTCAGGGAGTTAAGAGCGTGCTAAAATAAACAAAAACAAACCTCTTGCCTTCATGGATATAAGGAGGCTATAATTAGCCTGGTGTCACGATATTGTCCTTAAGCGAGGCTCTCACGCCTTGTATAGTTATTTTGGTCACCATAGGTACGGTCAACGATCCGTATTCATTAAGTTCCTGTAATCTAGTAGCAACTATATAAAAACTTTGGCCCCATGATTCTTTCAACATCAATCTGTTCAAAGATATCTAAAAGTCTGAAAAGCTAATACGTACACTTCTGAATTATTTTCTGTATATTTTGTTCGTTTGAGTTTTATTAATTAATTTGAAAGTTCTAGAAGTTTCCAAACCTAAGATAGAAGTTGTAAACGAAGTTGTAAATTTCTCATAGTTCTCTTGACTCGTGCAAAGTTGCTGATTATTCCAAACAAAGTTTATTTAGTTTCCGTCGGAAAAGTGAGTTTGAATATTTGCAAAGTATGCCTAAAGTATCAAATAGTTTGTGGAAACTAATCGCAAGTAAAGAGTTATCCGTGCCAATAGTGACTGAAATTTTGAAAAAAAAATTTCACACCGTAATACAATTTTACAGCCCATAAATGGAAATAAAACAAATTTCAGGGTACTTACAAACGCGTAAAATTCATTGAGCGTAAGCTATAAATTAAAAATTGCCAAAAAAATTACAAAATCTTAGAGAAAGTGGTCAGGGGGGGATCCGGGATTTTTTTGAGGGGGGGGGGTCCAAAATAGGTTGATCTGATCAACTTGCGACAGGAGCAAGTTTAATTAATGCAAACTTGCGTTAATTAGATAAATTACAATACTTTAGACTACGTTATGGGGGCGTGCCCCCTCCCCCTTGATCCGCCACTGAAAGTGGTAGGCCTAAATCCTCAAAAAAGGGTGATCTGGATGAAAATTAAACAATCAAGTTTGACTTATGTAAAATTCCTTCACCATAAACTTCAAGCTCCTGCATTTAAAACACAATTTTGGACTTTTGCTGAGAAGGATGGCTGTGGGTGCGGATTTACGGCCTTTTTTTTTACCAAGGGTGATCGTATCGAGCCTTAGGCCGTAAAACATAAGGAGAAAATCATTTTTTAAAGCTTTAATACCCTTTTCAAGTAACAAAACAGATTGCAGATAAACGTATAATTTGTTTATGTGAACAGTGGGTACTTGAAAACTCAAAAACGGAATTTTAACTGAGATTTTTTTACTTTTTGTGAACAGTCCAGTAGGTCAAGACGAATGGGAAAATCCCCCCCTCTTCTTTCACTTGTTTGATATAGTATTTTTGGACACTTAAAAGTAAGTAGGAGGGACCTAATGACTCTGAGGCTTACATAATTTATTCATGGTTTATTGATCCACAAACGGGTCAATGACACCTCTTTCTAGGTCAATCAGGGATGTTTCTAAGCCTATTGAATACAGACGGAAGTGACACAATATATTCACTGAATATGAGCATGACAATGTTATTGATCCGCAAGATTAGACTAGATTTCTGGTAAATTGATTACATAATCGACGGGGAATTCTAACGGGACCTAGCCACATAGACAATGTTAGTGATCCACTAACGGGACAGGGTCAATGACACCTTTTTCTAGGTCAATCAGAGATGTTTCTAAGCCTATTGAATACAGACGGGTGTGACGCAGTATCTTCACTGAACATGAGTAAAAAGCCTGAACGAGATTTAATGTCCTTGGTAAAAAAGTCAGAACGAGATTTAATGTCCTTGGTAAAAACCTGAACGAGATTTAATGTCCTTCGTAAAAAAGTCAGAACGGGATTCAGTGTCCTTGGTAAAAGTGTTCTTTCTAGGAGAATCAGGAAACTTGGAAATACTGCAGGGAAAATGCACATGCGCACTGAATATGGGCATAACAATGTTATTGACTCCTTAAGTCTAGAGTTAGCAGTACGATAACATGAATGAAGAAATTGAGTTAGAAATATCCTTTTACTGCAACTGTTCTATATGTAAAGGACAATATCATGATTTTGAGCATTCTCATGAACCTACTGCATGTTTAGACAGTGTAGACGCAGGGATAGAGGAGAAAAATCAGGAGGAAATGAGGAGAAAAATAATGCATGATATGGAGAGAAATTTTTATAGATTGCAAGCAAGCTCGCATAAAACAAGGTTTGATACGACAGAAAATGAAGATCGAAAGAAGATACAGAGAAAAAAGGGCTTTCTCTACAGATATATGTCAAAATATAATATTTTAAAGACAGTGATGAAAATCAAAGAAAAATTTGCATAGTGCAAGATATAACACTGAATATTATAATGAATATGATCTAAGAGAAGGGAAAAAGTGGCCCTTTAAGAGAAAACATAAGAGGCTATTCTATAGAAATGATTTTAAACATTTAAAATCGGGCTGGAAGAGCTCTCATATAGCATTTTACGTTAAATCTCATTATTGATATGCTCGACGAGTTTTATATCGTAATCATACAATAAATTTGTTTGTTCTATATTAATTTTCTCATACTCGATATGCATAGAGTAAGGATACCAGCAGAGACTTCTGTACATGAATAGTTCAGATGAATTAGATCACCCCTTAGAGTGCTATCAGTCTGGACCTCCACATCAAGGGGTCAGCTCCCCCCCGCGACATGGCATAGCTAAAAAAAGAAAATTTAATATTTTTTCTGATTTTGTGTCTTTTCGCAAGAAAGTAGCTCATCATTAACAAACTTAGTCATTTTTTCGTTTAATGTACTTAAATTCAATGGAATAAAATGCTAGTAAACGGTCAATTCATTAAAAAGATCAATATACTTAAAGAGCTTTCAGAGCTAAAATCTTAGATGAAATAAAGGTTTAAAAGATCTGAAAACACTGTATATGATATTGCTTCAAAACGACTGATTGAAACATGTGAATTTCACTTTACTCTTAGAACACTAAAATCATTTTGGTTTATTTTCAAAGACAGCACTTATCACAATGGTTCATTACTCATGTCAACTACGATAGGGGTTTTACATCTTCTACACTTCAGATGGAATGCATTCGCACATATGCTTATGCTCAACAATTTGAACATTGTAGACCTGTATTTACGACAAAATGGGCTACTCCTAGCCATAGGGGTATATTCAATAGGCAATTTCAAAGATTTATCCTGAAAGAAGATCTAACATAATTAAAAACTATAGGTTCAAACAAAGGGTGAAACAGGTCGATACATTTGAGAGGGTGATTTGAGGTGAAACTCTGTGGACATTATAATACACAAGTACACAATATTGGATTAGTGACATAATTATGAGTATGAACCATCAATGACTCTAACCACAATGGACCTCAACCTCCAGGGGCACCTCTCCCCAACGCCATTGCGTAGCTAATAAAGGAACATTTAACATTTTTTCTGATTTTGTGTGTTTTCGCAAGAAAGTAGGTTACACGCGCGTGTTTAACCTAGCCTAAATTAATATTAAAAATGAATAAAACCCACTCTAATTTAAGACGCTAAACTAAAACTCTAAACTAAAACTCTTAACTAAACTATAACTCTAAACTAACACTCCTAACTAAAACTAAACTAAAACTATAACTCTAACTAAAACTCTAAGCTAAAACCCTAAACTAAAACTCTTAACTAAATCTAAACTACAACTCTAAACTAAAACGCTTAACTAAAACTAACCTACAAGTCTAAATTAAAACTCATAACGAAAACTAAACTAAACTATACCTCTGAATTAAAACTAAACTAAACTATAACTCTAACTAAAACTCTAAGCTAGGACTCAAAACTAAAACTCCAATCTCTAAACTAAAACTCTTAACTAAAACTAAACTAAAACTATAACTCTAACTAAAACTCTAAGATAAAACTAAAACTCCAATCTCTAACCGAAAACTCTTGACTAAAACTAAACTAAAACTATAACTCTAAGTAAAACTCTAAGATAAGACTCTAAACTAAAACAAAAAATGGAGCTAAAATTTAATTTAAAACTTAGCTTACGTCTCCGGAAAAAAAATCGGTAAAATTTAACCTGAAAATTTCACCCCTGGAAACCCCCCGTCTCATGTAAAATTAATCCCCGTACAGAATCCTTCCACTTTGTCTGTAGGGTTCTTTGATATTCTGAATCCAATGGTATGAATTTCATTAAAATTCTGTGACCTCAGTTATGTCTTTTTCCTTTTTTTCGGAAGTCAGACAAATTTTCGCTGGTTCGTAGTTTTGGATGGATAAAACTAAGCTGCGCTGGGAATTAAAGATAATATTTTATCTAATTAATATAATGGCTTCATACTGAAAAGTTCTACATGAAAGTAAAGGGAGACATTTGCTTGTTTTTCAAATTGTTTAATAACATAGGCTAATCTAGTTGTTGAACCGTTACTTCTTTTTGCGATATAAGTCCATGTTTGTTGTTTATTAGAGCAGTTTTTATTGAACTAAGGATTCGTTAATCAAAGAATTGATATGCGTAACTCAAACATTGTAAGATTTTTTTTGTTTAATGCTATTATTTGTTTTGTTATACTTTTTTTTGTTTTTTTTTTGTTCGACTTTATAGTAATTATGAAAAAAATTTATAATTTAAATTTATTTGTTACTAAAAATTTTTCTTCTTCTAAAAGGGGTAATATTCTCAGGCTCTTAGCTTTTGACGGATAACATTAAACCTAAGGAAATTTATGTATTTGGAATCAGCATACAAAGCCAATCATTTTTATGTATCTTTTGTTATTAAAATTCCGTTTTTAGAGTTATGGTTACTTTCGGGTCAAGTTGCAACAAGTTGGTAGTTGAAATCTACCACTTAAAAAAATAGTAACGAATAGTATCCGTTGGCTAGAAAAGTAGCAAGGTATTAATTGCTTTTAAAAAGTAAGTTTTTTCTTGAAACTAGTGGTGACGTATTTGCATTACGGGTATCAAAGTACACCATAAATTATATCGTGTTTCGGTAGAAAGGATACCGCAAAAACACCACTTTTTCATCGATCGGCATTGCTTTTTGGTATCGGTCGAATGGCAACACTGATGCAACGGCTAACGAGCAGTGGGGAGAAGAATTTTAATTTAAGGTGGGGCTTCAAAAGAGGCAGTTGAAGTTTACTATTTGTGTTAGGTCAGATGGGTTGCCACTAGGTGAGAGAAGGAAGTATCTGGGAGGGGCTAGGCAAGCTTCTGGTCCTTACTTCTGTCCCATGTACGGGGAAAGAGGAAGATTTTGTTCATTTTGTGGGGAAGTGTAGTGAATTAATAAATTTAAGGAAAGAATTGTTTGGGGTCAAGGTTTGGGAGAGAGATGTGATAATAAACTTATTAGCAAGGAATGATATGGGAGGTATAATGAGATTTGGAAGGTTCCTGACAATGGGTATAGAGTATAGAGAAAGGCTTTTTGAAGATTAGGGGTGAGGGTGATATTTCACTAGCCTAGATTATAGTTTTGTGCCAGTTTATGTTTGCATGAAAGTGTCTTTGTTTTTATGACCATGGCCCTTTGAGCTTTCGTGTCAATAAATTCTATTCTTTTCTATTGGAGAATGGGATATCCCTCCTTGATTCTTTGACCGTTAAATTTTGAAAGAAAACGTTTTTGAGGGATAATTTTATTGAAAAATTCTTTCTTTATATTCAGTGAAAAAATTAAAACGTTGAATTTTCCCCTTCCCCTAAAAATTGCAAGTGACATTTTTTTTTTGGTCTGTCCCCTCTAAATTTTTGATTTGATAACCCATCCTGACATTGTTAAGGGGGTGGGGGGTTAGACCAGAAGTGACTTTGAAAATCAATAGATAGCAATTTATAAAACAACTTGTCTGTAAATAAAATAGGAATTGCTCTTTAATGTAGTTTCAATAGAAAAGGGTAAATTGTTTTAACGATGCATGCTTAAAGGTCTGGTTAGGTTTGGGTTAAGAAACAAAACAGCTTTGATAAAGATAACAGATAAACTTGTACATACATATTTTGAAAAAAGTGCACTTTTCTATCATATCAGAAGTCATTTGAGGAGAACTATCTATGTTGAAATAAAAAAAATAACTCTGGCATATATGATAAGCATGACAGAAACTATAGTGCCAAAATGAGATGTGCTTTGTGTGTTGCACTAACCTCAGCACAGGGCAACTTTTTTGAAGGCAGTAATTTTTATACCGCGGTATTGCTTTTAAAATATTCTAAGTAGTACAATTAATTTTGTTGGAGTGGCAACCCTAAGTTAAAGTGAGCACTTAAATACTCTTTGTGTAACTAAAGCCTGGTAAAACGTGAATTATTTCACTCCAAATTAGAACTGAAAGGGGGGCTTTAAGTTACATGTACAAAAATTTGATAAAGATTTTTTTAAGGTGTAATATTCTCAGACGGATGTGACCTCACTCATTTTCCTAACGGATCCTCTTGCTTTTCTGACAGATGTGTCGATGGAGCTTTTTCCCTGATTCTCTTTGTTCTGATTGTCAACCGATGCCAAAAGGAGTTTGTTCTCCAATTCTATGCTTAGAATAGAGTCACATAATTATAAAATAATTCATTTCATCATGTACAATGTGATTGATTCTGAATATATTGACATAAAACATTCATCTTGTGGACTAATTTTCGAGTGTGTGTTTTTATTACTGGGTGAACATCGAAGAGAAATATACAATTACCATTGGGATGTTAACTATAACTTGTTTGATTATGATAAACGCTTATGGAGTACTACGTTACGCCGTATAAACGGACTAGGATTCTGCGATAGAAAAAAAAACCTTTTGATAAAAATACTATAGAATTAAAGCAAGTATAAGAGGAAGTCCATGAAATTTGCAGCTTTTTTGGAGTAAAAGCGTTATACGTTAAAAAGAATGTCCCTACAGATAAGCACTTGATCCTAGAATTTTATATTAATATCCCTCTTCTTAGCTTGGAAGAATATGGCTGTGAAAAATATTCAAATGCGATTCACCGTCCCATTGATGAAGTGAGGTTTCTTATGCAATGGGTACCTGAAGAGATACCACATGTGGACAAGTGTGTTATATATCCCCTAATATAAAATAAAACACATCCAATTTCATGGGACCATCGAACACGGATGAGCAACGATGAGTCCGATAATGATGAATGGAGATAACACCCCCATGATATCTACTCTCTAAAGGTGTAGTGATAGTTACATAAGCCATTATGTGAAAATAGGGAAAAAAATTTTTTATTAATTTTATTGTATTTAAAAATAAAAAGTGTTTTGAAATAATTTTTAAAAATTATGTAGAAAACGTTAATAGAGAGTTAATAGCTAAAATTATTATCCGAAAAGTTTCTGTTAAAAGTTGTGTTACTTGTAGCAAAAATAAACTTAGTAAAATAGAATGTGTTGGCCAGATATACATTTGGTCGGTAAGCGATTTTAAACCTATATTATACCTAAGATTTTAGCTCTGAAAGCTCTTTAAGCATATTGATCTTTTTGATGAATTTTCCTTTTACTAGCATTTTATTCCATTGAATTTAAGCACATTAAACGAAAAATTGGCTAAGTTTGTTACTAAATGAGCTACTTTCTTGCAAAAACACGCAAAATCAGAAAAATTGTTAAATGTTCCCTTATTAGCTACGCAATGGGTTTGGGGAGCGGTGACCTGTGAAGGTTGAGGTCAATTGTGGTTAGAGTCATTGATGATTCATACTCATAATTCTCTGACTAATCCAATATTGTGTACATGTGTATTATAACGACCACAGAGTTTCAGCCCAAATCATCCTCTCAAATGTCTCAAACTGTTTCACCCTTTGTGTGAACCTATAGTTATTAATTATGTTTGATCTTCTTTCTGGATATATCTTTGAAATTTCCTATTGAATATACCCCTCAGGCTTGGAATAGCCCATTTTGTCGTAAATGCAGTTCAACAATGTTTGAATTGTTGAGCATGAGCATATGTGCAAATGTATTCCGTCTGAAGTGTGGAAGGTGTAAAACCCCTATCGTAGTTGACATGAGTAATGAACCATTGTGATAAGTACTGTCTTTGAAAATAAACCAAAATGATTTTAGTGTTCTAAGAGTAAAGTGCTTTAAAAAAATGTGTGTGAATTTGTCTATTAATAAAAAAAATGTATACAACAATGTCTTTATTCTACACTTTAGATTTCTTCTTTTTTGGTGTATAGTCAACAGTCGTGAACCACTAATCTTGGTATATCATTTGAATTCACTGTATATTGATCTTAATTGACTGTAAAGTTAGGGTTACATTTTCTATAGTACAATGTAGCTTCAATCTTGTCGTATCTCTTTGTACAGTCAAGGATATTATTTGCATTCATATTGTGAAATTCACGTGTTGCAATCTGTCTATTTGAAGCAATATTATATACAGCGTTTTCAGATCTTTTAAACCTTTATTACATTTAAGACTTTAGCTCTGAATGCTCTTTAAGTATATTGATATTTTTAGCGAATTGACCTTTTACTAGCATTATATTCCATTGAATTTAAGTACATTAAACGAAAAAATGGCTAAGTTTGTTAAAGATGAGCTACTTTCTTGCGAAAACTACACAAAATCAGAAAAAAAGTTAAATCTCCTTTATTAGCTACGCAGTGTCGTTGGGGAGAGGTGGCCCCTGGAGGTTGAGGTCCAGACTGATAGCACTCTAAGGGGTGATCAAATCAAATTGAACTATCCGTTTAGAGAAGTCTCTGGTGGCATTCTTGCTCTGTGCAAGACTAATAAGAGAAAATTAATATAGTACATTCAAATCTATTTTATGATTACGATACAGAACTCATCGAGCATATTAATATTGAAATTTATCGTAAAATGATATATGAGAGCTCGTCCAGCCCAATTTTCAATGTTTAAAATCCTTTCTATAGAATAGCCTCTTGTGTTTTCTCTTAAAGGGCCACTTTTTCCCTTCTCTTAGGTCATATTCATTATAATATTCAGTGTTATATCTTGCACTATGCATATTTTTCTTTGAGTTTTCATCACTGTCTTTTATACTATATTTTCAGATATCTCTGTAAAGAAAGCCCTCTTTTCTCTGTCTCTTCTTTCGATCTTCCTTTTCTGCCGTAGCAAACCTTGCTTTATGCGAGCTTGCATGCAATCTATATAAATTTTTCTCCATATCATGCATTATTTTTCTCCTCATTTCCTCCTGATTTTTCTCCTCTATCCCTGCGTCTACACTGTCTAAACATGCAGTAGATTCATGAGAATGCTCAAAATCATGATAATGTCCTTTACATATAGTTCATTCATCTTATCGTACTGCTAACTCTAGACATAGTGAGTCAATAACATTGTCATGCCGATATTCAGTGCGCATATGCATTTTCCCCGTAGTATTTCCAAGTTTCCTGATTGGCCTAGAAAGAACACTTTTACCAAGGACATTAAATCTCGTTCTGAATTTTTTACCTAGGATATTAAATCTCGTTCAGACTTTTTACTAAGGACATTAAATCTCGTTCTGACTTTTTACCAAGGACACTAAATCTCGTTCAGGCTTTTTACTCATATTCAGGGAAGATATTTCGTCAATCCCGTCTGTATTCATTAGGCTTACAAAGATCTCTGATTGACCTAGAAAAAGGTGTCATTGACCTTGTACCGTTAGTGGATCAATAACATTGTCTATGTGGTTAGGTCCCGTTAGAATTCCCCGTCGATTATGTAATCAATTTCCCAGAAATCTAGTCTGATCTTGTAGATCAATAACATTGTCATGCTCATATTCAGTTAGCATAATGCGTCACCCTTGTCTGAATCAAATTGGCTTAGAAACATCCCTGATTGACCTTGAAAGAGGTGTCATTGACCTGTTAGTGGATCAATAAACCGTGAATAAATTATGTAAGCCTCGGAGTCGTTAGGTCCCTCCTACTAACGTATTTGAAGTAGGCAATATGAAAGCTTGGGAAGTGGTATAACCCTTCTTATTAAAAATTTTTTTTAGCGGGAAATAAAATATCGCATTCATATGTTTACCTGCACCAAGGCCAGAAAGCTTGGTGTTCAAGGTCTTTATTATAATATAGTAATATATCACACAAATATATACATTTAAATCGTTGTCGGGGAGCAGAGCTCGTGTACCAACGAAAAAAAAACACGTTCATTCGAGACGATAGAATATTGTTTACGGATTAGCCCCACCTTTCTATTCTTAAAAAAACTTAGACATGACGACCTACAAATCATTTTTGGAATTCTAGACTCCCTATGGGGAGTTCCCCCCTATCCTCCCCCAAATTATACTCCCCATATTCTAAACAAATATGGGGAATTGCTTTTCTTAGGGGCAATTTTCCAGTAATATTACTGAAAAACTAAACTTTTGTGTTAAGTAGTAGCCACCTTCATATTTTGGATAGCAAAGAATATGATGCAAATTTAATATCAACTGCTTCATTCCCTAACTAGTTCATCAGAGGATACAACGATCTTTTAAACATAAATTTCAATAGATCTTGTGAACTAAATAAAGGAGAAACTGGACTGAATCCACAGAACCTACTTAGCTTGAAGGGACTATCAGTAGATCGTTATCCTTACAAAATGTCTTATAACGCCTTTTGAATTACCACGGCTGACTATCAGCAGCACCAATTAAGGAGAAAATGGGGTACCCTAAATTTTGAAATAATCATGCTAATTTAGCCCTTTTCCTGTTTTCGCTTGTAAAGCTAGCCATTACTGAGTCTTAGCTATAATTATTTCAGTTTTGAATTTGAATACGCATAGTTCAAATAAAATTTTCAAGTACAATTCGGATTTCAACATAATATTTCAAGTATAATTTTATGGGAGTATATTTTCAAAAACAAACCAACTGTCTCTGTGGATAATTTAAATGTTTAAATTCAGCGGGGGTACCATTGATAATTAATTTTTTAAAATATATGTGTAGTTTATCTGATATTCTGATACCTTTAAAGATGTTTTCCATAGTTGAGCCATCCCTCCCTCTCCACATCAAAGTACGGTTACGGGCCTGGTTGGGGGTGAAGGTGACAGGCAAGACGGTGGACTATCAGTCCACTGACAGCAACAAATATATATACTGAAAGGATATCACTGATGGCCCGAAAAAGAATCTTATAGTCACATTTTGAGATAAATTACAACTTTTTCTGACTGCTATTGACTGGCTTTTCACTACTACTACTACTACTACTACGACTCTTACTAACAACTCACTGCAGCAAACGCTCTCCCCTCACCCAAACTTATCAAAAGATTTACTCCTTATCCCTCCCCTCATGAGGTTTCGGTTTCATTTAAATCCTTCATTATAACTTCTTTCCGCCTCATTCGAGAACGACCTGCTTTTTGTTTGGCCCCAGATGAATCATAGGCAGCGCAATCGTGCTGCCTAAGTAAAGAAAGATGTTGGCAAAATCTATTATTAGCATTATTTTTTTTCCATACCAGGGCCCTTCGTATCGAAGAAGTTGTCATAGAAATTTCGAAAAGGGCTTATTCGATTGGAAATTGGAATGGCCAGTTTCCTTTTTAATATTCGAAAGTTATTGGAAGACAACTAGCACCCCTTCCGCGCCGACCATTTCCCCAAACAAATCCGATCAAATTTTTGAAATTGCCATTTTGTTCAAAGTAGTTAAAAGGTTCGGAAATTATATCTTTGAGAATGAAAATCTCCCCACAGCCCTCAGGGTAAGGGTTGTAAGTAGAAATGACCCTATTGATCCGACGAGAACACCATATATGGGCATAGAGTCCCTAGGGAGAACACCTGTGATGTCAGTCCCACGCCCACACCAAATATGGGCATGGAATCCCCAGGGAGAACGATTGCGTAATCGATTGGGAACTAAATTTCCAAGGTCGATTTATTTGTTGTTGTTGTTTAGCCAAGTGCACGCTCGGGGCGAATGTTAAGATCCAGGAATAGGAAACAAGATCACATGTTTCCTTCTAAACCAACCAGAGACTCGGTTACATCTCCTTCTAGACCAATCAGAGGCTCGCTTACATATGATTTTCCCCATTACATAACAATTCGCCCTTGAGATTTCGTATATAACGGACATGCATTGGGATTAAATTATCAGAAAGTATTGTGACACAGTTGAAACAAGAATGAATATTATTGATGAGCTTGAAGCCTTGACAGCCACAATTAGAAATGTGAGTTCTGTTTTAGTACATTTTCATTTTTTATTTTCAAATAAAATTATTTTCCTTGGTCACCCTCCAGCATATCTAAGTAAATCCCCTCCCCCACAATACAAACTCCACTGTGCTATCTTTATACTCACTAGAAAACATGAAATATGTTCTTTTTACTACATAAACCCCCTCAAAACCCCCCAATGTTTTTACAACGATAGTTCTCGCAATTGAAATAATTCTATTTTTTCGATAAAATTCTTCCTTTTCTGTATTGTAATCTTTTCTGTAACTGACTTCTGTCAATTCTTAAGTCATTATATCACTCTGTTTTGACATAAAGCTCCGCGCAAGCTTCTAAATAGTTTTGTCACCCCTTTTCCTGTGTATTTACAAATGCGGCTTAGCCAAAGGGATTGTTTTTCTCCGTCAAATTAAAAAACTTTCAGACAAATTAAGGTCTAACAATATTTTTATGACATTGCTGAAAGGGGGGGGAGGGGGATTGTTTTTTTCCATCAAATTAAAACACTTTCAGACAATTGCAATAATTAAGCGCAGGCCTACGCAATCTCTATTTGGAGAAGTGAAGCGAGTTATTTTCAAATTAAGGTCTAACAATATATTTAGGACATTGCTGAAATGGGGGGGGGGGAGGGGGACATGCCTCAATTCTATCGCCATCATTGTAAAGTGAAAAAAAAAACTGTTTCTTCGCGTTAGGGCAGTAAGAGGGCCGAGGGTTTCTAAGAAAAAAAGATAGCTTTATTATGTATACTGCATAGATACCATTTACATCCAAAATTGTAATTAAGGCCTATAACCTGCTAGGCTAACAATCTTTTTTCTATTTTAAAAGCCTGTTGACGGGAAACATTAAAAAAACAATTTCTCAGCAAGGTAAAAATAGGGGCATTTCTAGCAAATTTTACCTTTTGCTTTGCTTTTGGCTTAGGGGACTTCTTAGTGATAAATGCTTTTCTAGACAAAATTATGGTTAGGTTATGAGCGTACTAATTTTCCTTCTGTAAAAAAAGGGGGAAATTATTTCCATACTAATTTTTTTCTCTTCTTTAAGGCCAATTGTGAAGAATGTCTGCCCTCTCCATCTATGAGAGTGAGAGAGGACGAGGCAGCCCCAGTGAGACCATCCATTATTAAGTATGTTGGCCCTTACACGACTCCAAAACAAAGTAGGAGGGATACAGGTCTATCTGCACTCCATGAACAATGCGAGAATGTGACTATCCCTACACGGACAAGATGCTGCCCCCTTGAACCCCTGTTATGCTGTGGGGCCTTCTGTGGTCCTATTACAATCCAAAAATGCGCACCCTTCAAGCCCCGGTCTAGCTACGGAGCCTTCCATGCAATCTGCAATGACTGGACCTTCAAGACAAGCCTTAGGCCAAATATCGGCTCCTTCTCACGCAATATCTGAGCTACCAGCTTCCTGTCAAATGGTTGATCAATTTGAAGACGTGAGTAAATTTTTTTCAATAAAATAAGCTATTTTTTAGCTGTTAGAGAGCCTTTTACTTTTGTCTTTTCACTTTTTGATTATTCAGGACCAGGTTATAGAAATATCTAAAAAAAAACTATTTTTCAACCTAATATAAACTTGTCGAAGACAGTAGAATGTTATTTTTGCTCTAATACCCCCCCCCCACACCCATTGTTTTAAATTTCTCTGCTCCCCCCTACTTCAGAGATATCTAAATATAATGTAATTTTTTTTGTTTTTGCTTTGTCAAACCACTCTTTTTTTTCTTTCTAATCTTTCATATTTTCTATGTCTCCCACTGTAGTCCGTAAACTGTTGATATCTCTTCGATAATATTTTGCGTTAATTTTTAGCTTGAATTACTTGGCATAAATTGACTAGATTCTTTTTATCTCAAAATGCTGTTTTTTTTTCACTAGAATATTATAGTTTATCGTATACAAGGAGGTGGTCACTCTGGCGACCGGGAAGCACCGCTGGGCCCGAGAAACGCCGGGGGAAGCGCCACGGGAAGCGCCACGGGAAGCACCGTGGTGGACCACTGGCCCGACCGGAGGGGAGTCGCTCGGAGGGGGGTATTAAATAGTGGAAATTGGGAGGGGTGGAGTTGTTTGAACAAAATCAAAACCTACTATGTCATCTTTTAGATTGTAAATATCTTATATTAAGTTGGAAATTGGAACTTTCAGAATATCGATTGAGTAGGGAATTAAATGCTACTAAGCGCGTTTTAAATAATAATCCAAATTTGAAAAATAGGGTGATGAACACTTTGAAAAGAAGCTATTTTTCAGTTATAGGTTGCATTGGTACCATATTCCAAGTCGCTATCCTCATCAGTTGGAGAAGGAGAGAACGCTCCTATGGGGCTCTCCAACAATTCACTATGAAGTTGTACTTCACTGGAATTACCAGATTATATTGATGATTTTTTAACTGATTTTTTAAATGTAGATTATAGCGCAGTTGAGCAGGGGGACTAGAGTCCAAACACCTTGCAGCTTTTAAATGATTTTACAAATGAATTAACTGGGAACCTCCCCCCAGTGATTACATACTTCCACTTCAAACAACTGAAATGGATTCCCATACCCCAAATATTAAACAATGTGGAGGGGGTGTTGATTATATAGAAGAGGGGGAGGGGAAGGGGGGTAATGTCCAATTTACGATTTTTCCAGAATTTCAATTATCTAATACAATTTTAAATGCAATAGTTGTCTACACTGCAACTTTTGAGGATCCGTTTAATTCCCTTATGGGGGGAAATTTTGTGTTTGACCCCGTAGAAATTGTGCATGAATATGTAGATAGAATTCGTGCACTGCTGGAGAACAATATTCAATTATGGGGAGGGGGGAGGGAGTCAATTAAGGGTTCTATTGTTTTAAAGGTGTTTTATTTAAATGAGGGAAAAAGTGAAGTTTACCACCATTATATACATTCCGAGATGCGTTTGATCTATACACATTTGGAAAATTTTGTGAGTGTTTTTGCGAGTGGATAGGTCAAATTATAACGCATCTTGAGAACTTTAATTAAAGTGGGAGCGGCTCTGTAGTTCTTTTTGTTGAAAATTTAAGCTTGAATATTTGTAAATTTAAGAAAGATTTTATTTTAAGAGGGGGAGCAGGGTCTGGGAGGTTAATACTTTTAAAATATAATCCAGATTTAGTAGGATGTCATGGTGTCCAGTGAATCCGTTTTAAAAAGACCATAAATGTTTCAAGTACGCTTCCCTCATATCAACATCTCAGCCTCTAGCAGATGACGCTACCAAGACGAATTTAGACGATTGGGCTGTGCATGGGAAGGAGGGGTCCAATTTACCCATTGTAGATTTCACTTGTTTAGAGGGGAAATACCCAGTAACGCTAAGATCCATTGATATTTTTGAAAGGGCTAATGTCCATTTAAATATCGGCGTTACTGTGGTTCAGTATGAAACTGAATTTGAAGATGGGGTTGGTTCAAAAAAGAAGGAGTTGGTCTTCCCAGTGAGGGGCCCGTCAATTGATTTGGTCAGACACTGGGTTTGGTTGTTGTACACACCACCATCTATTGACCTTGTCAATTTAATTGGCCATTTTAACCCGATCACATACATTAGTAGAGTTCTGGGGAAGTGTAAGATATAGGGGGCACGTTTCTACTGTCCGACATGCCTCTCTCGCTTTTGTACTGAATTATAGTTGCAAAATCATTTGAAGCATTGTAGAGGGCATGGCTACCAGGCAGTGGAAATGGTTTCAGGGGATAGGGCCATTTTACGCTTTAAAAATTTTCAAAACATCATCCTCCAGTGCAACAAAATATCTTTGGACTGTGAAGCTAATCTGGTGGAAGTGAATGATTCAAAACCGAATCAAAGAACATCAAGCTATTGCAGTGTCCTATGCCCATGCGCAAAGAGACAATTCTAACACCATGCGGTTGTTAGAAATAGTAGAAACATTGGATGATGGGGAGTGCATGATCAAGGCACTGACTAAACTAATCGGCACAGCTAATGGCGCTATTTATCGTTTGAAAAATACCCATTATCCTTTGGTGTTGTCTGCAGAGGATGGTCTCTCGATTAAAAATCAAAAAATATGTTGTATTTGTAAAGGGGAGTTTGTAGAGGGGGATAAGAGGACTAAAGGGACTAGAGGGGGGAGGGGGAAAGTCAGAGATCACAATCACTTGTGGCAGAAAATATCCTCTGGGGTGAGTAATTTAAGAGGGGTAGCCCATCAATCGTGTAACTTAAATGTTAGCCAACAATTTCTTATCCCTGTTTTTATTCACAATGCAAATTATGATTTATAATTTATTTTACCGGCACTGACACGTATTCACAGGGAGGGGGGGAGTAGACAGTCCATGGGTAAATAATTCATTTACCTATAACATTATTCCCAAATCGGCCGAGAAGTTGTTGCTTCTCTTGCTGAAATGGCAGGTAGTAAATAATGGGCATACGTGTTGGAATAAAATCAGGTTTTTAGATTACTTTAGTTTTTTTCCCAAGGCATTGAGTCAATTGATTCAAGTGCAGAAAAGCGACAATTTTGATAACTTTCCTTTGCTTAAACAGCACTTTCCAGACAGTGAAATGTATGACCTATTGACCTGCAAAGGTGTATACGCATACGACTATTACTGTTCTGGCGCTCGCTTAAGCGAGGTGAAACTACGTCCAATTGAAGTTTTTTACAATTCACTCACCAGTAGTGAATGCACAGCCGAGGACTATGAGTTTGCCAAGAAGGTGTGGGCTAAGGGGAATTGTAAAAATGGATGGTATTATTGTAGACTGTACTTGCTCAGTGACGTTTTAACTCTGTTGGATATATTCTGCAAGAACACAGACCAAATCTATTCAGAGTTCGGGTTAGATATAGGTTATTATTTTTCCACACCACAGTTGGTGATGGATTTGATTTTAAAAATTAGTAGGGAGGAAATAGGCCTAATCACCGATGTAGATCAGCACCTTTTCGTAGAGCGTTCATTGAGGGGAGGGTATGTTTTTCATGGTGATTGCGTCTTGTCAACCGATCCGAGCGGACAAAACAGCGTTGCAAAGTCAAATGCAGTGTTCTTGGACGTGAACTCATTGTACCCCTCGGCAGTGTCTCACTACTCTTTGCCGTGTGAGAAAGTATCAATTGCTTGAGAATCCTTGTGAGTTCCCCGACATTACCACCGTCGAGGACAATGGGCCACAAGGATGGTTCTTTGAAATTAACGGGCACATTCCACTTGCGCTTCACGATTCAGTCAGAAATTTTGTTTATCCCTGAATCAATTAACCCGTGGGCAGCGACTCACTGAGCCCCTACAATTGATCATATTTCGAGGATTTAAAATTATATTGGCCCCCCTCCAAGCAAAAACTGATTGCTGATTTGGATCCCAAAGAGAACATCGTTTTCCACAATGTACTTATGTACTGGATAGTGAGTAAGAACTTCAAGATCACCAAAACAAATAGGGTCCTGCAGTACAATCAGAAACCTTATTTAAAAACGTTTATCGACACTTTTGTCGATAAACGCTCTAGGGCAAACTCCAGAGTAGAGAAGGAAATGTACAAACTGATTCTAAATTCAGCTTTTGGCAAAATGTGTGAAAGCATACATAACAGATCTCGCTGCGATGTCGTTACTGACCCTCTAGAGTGTGCACGAATTATTGCTGAACCCAATTTTACATTGTTCACGAGCATAGAGGCTGGCATGGTTCTTCTACACAGGAAAAAGCGAAATGTAGTGCTGAACAAGAATATAGCAGGAGGTAGTTAAGTACTTGAAATTCCCAAAAAGTTCTGTTTGTCATTTTTTTAAAATGTGTGTAAGATGCTATGGCCCCGGGAGGGGGAGGTCCAAGTTTACTATGGGGATACAGATTCTCTGCTGCTAAAAGTAAAAACCGAAGATTTATTGGGGGATTTAGAAAAGAGGGAACATATTAACTCGTGGATGGAATTCACCAACTGGAATCCATCCCTCTACCCCAAGTTGGTGAAACATCAAGCCCCCATCCTACTACTAATGTTAAAATCAGAGACGTGGAGTGATTTGATATCCAGGGGGTGTTCCCAGGTCCTAAAGTTTATTGCGTTGAAACTCATAATGGGGATGAAAAGCAGGCGTGTAAAACGGTGCCTACACATTTTGTAAAGAGCAATTTCAACATGAGCGTGTACAGAGACTGTGTAGAAAGTAGCCTAGTGCCGAGAGCACAAGTGCTTGCAATTTGCTCTCTACAGTATAGAAATTATACTGTAAGAGTGGAAACAAATGCAATATCATGTATATCTGACAAAGTCTATGTGCTCGAGAATGGTGTGAGTGTGTTGCAACATGGCCACTAGCTTATTTCAGACCGAGTTGAATGCATAGACTATCGCAATCAACTTGGTCTGGATAAATTAGTTTAACCAACTAACCTAACCGAACCTAATCACCAACCTTTCATAAATTAACTAACCACCCAACCCATTCATAAATTAACTAGCCTAACCCAACCTCAACTAACCATAACCCAACCTAACCTGCAGCAGTGACGACAACTATTGTACTGTTTCGCCCCCACGGCACCGGGGGGTGGGGGTGGGGGTCCCGCCCGCAGCTGGCCTTCGGTCCATGGCTCCCGGGGGGTGAGGGGTATCTTTTAAATTCATTATGTTCAACTGTGCTGTTTTAAGTTGTGAATTGTTTTTTTAAGTGAAAATTTTTTTTGTTGTACAAATAGTGCTGTTGTACAAAAATGTGTGTGCAAATAGTGTTGTTCTTGACGTACAAAAAGGCTTTTTGTTAATAAGTGAAAAAAGTTGATGTACAAATAGTTTGCTCTTGTTGAGCATAAAAAAGCGTTTTTGATAATAAATATTGTTGATGTTATTGTTATTGTTGAACAAGTGTTTTTGTTCAATAAATGTTATTGTTGAACATAGAAGTGTTTTTGTCAATAAGTGAAAAATATTGTTCTACAAATAGTGTTAATAAATATTGTTTTCTTGTGGAACAAGTAGTGTGTGTGCTATTCATGCTGTACAGAAAAATGTTGATGTTAATATATGAATGAAATATTCTATTGTTGTTCTTGTTTTTGATTAACGTACTAGTTAGTTTTAAGGGAAAATTTTTATTTATTCATTAGACAAGAAAGGCTAACAGTTACTTTTAGACCGACCATTCTCAATAGCAGCGGAATATATTAATTTAAAACACTATTCAGATTGCTTCTGTGTGGATTCTCAATGGCTGATATAACATTTAGAATGTATATCAAAAAGTCAGAGATGTCCGAAAAAGGAACTTTCAATGAAATCGATGCTACTAGCAGACTCATAAAACCATTAACTATTGACTGAGTGTCAAAATTACTAGAAAAAAATGTACTTTTGCATAGAAAAAATTCAACTACACAGATATTTTATAGCATCAAAAGGATCTTACAACATTTCGCAGAATTGAGAGACTACTATTGCCATCTACCAACCCATAGATAAAGATGGCAGCACAGTCCAAGGTTTCTCTACGTTTAAGGTAGGTTAGGTTAGCTTATCATGAGCCGCTCATGATAAGCTAACCTAACCTAACCTGACTTAAACATGGTACAAAGTCGACATGGGGGGATTTTCCAGCGAGTATGGTTAGGTTAGGTTAGGCTAGATTAATTTAGGTTAGATTAGGTTAGCCTACGTACGCGCGCGTACGTAGGCTAACCTAGCCTAATCTAACCTAATCTAACCTAACTTAATCTAGCCTAAACTCATAGTCCTTGGCAAACTCATAGTCCTCGGCTGTGCATTCACTACTGGTGAGTGAATTGTAAAAAGCTTCAATTGGAGGTAGTTTCACCTCGCTTAAGCGAGCGCCAGAACAGTAATAGTCGTATGCGTATACACCTTTGCAGGTCTATAGGTCATACATTTCACTGTCTGGAAAGTGCTGTTTAAGTAAGGGAAAGCTATCAAAATTGTCGATTTTCTGCACTTGAATCAATTGAATCAAAAAACTAAAGGAATCTAAAAACCTGATTTTATTCCAGCACGTAAGCCCATTATTTACTACCTGCCATTTCAGCTCGAGAAGCAACAACTTTTCGGCCGATTTGGGAATAATTTTATAGGTAAATGAACAATTTACCCATGGACTGTCTACTCCCCCTCCCTCCCTCTGCATACTTGCCAGTGCCGGTAAAATAAATTTTAAATCATAATTTGCATTGTGGATAAAAACTGGGATAAAAAACTGCTGGCTAAAGTTTATGTTACACGATTGATGCGTAACCTCTCTAAATTTACTACCCTTCGAGTAGCTTTCCGGCCAGCCGCGTTTGTGATTCCTGACTGTCGTCTGCCCCCTGTGATTGGCTGGAGTCCTTTAATTACACTCTTCCACATCCCCCTTAAATATCCCACAGATTTTTTTATGTTTATTCGCACTACGATCTTCTGCCGAACACAATCTTATGTAATGCATATATATCAATAGAAGAAGGGCACTATTAATCGTGCCACGTAATTTAGTCAATGTCTTCACCACAAACTCCCCCTTATCCAATTTTTCTACTATTTCTAACAACCGCATGGTGTTAGAATTGTCTCTTTGCGCATGGGCATAGGAGACAGCAAGAACTTGATGTTGTTTGACTCGGTTTGAAAATTCAGGATTATTCACCTCGACCAGCTTCGACTCACCATCCAGATATTTCTTTACTCTGGAGGACGAGGTTTGGGAAATTATTTAAGCGTAAAATGAACCTGTCTCCTTAAACCCTTTTTCACTATCTGATAGCCATGCCGTCTACAGTGCCTCATGTGATTTTGTAACTTTAATTCAGTCCAAAATCTAGAGAGGCATGTCGGACAGTAGAAACGGGTACTCTGTATTCTTACCCTCCCCCAGAACTCTACTGATGTCTGTGATCGGGTTAAAATGGCCAATTAAATTGGCAAAGTCACTAGATGGTGGTGTATACAACAACCAAACCCAGTGTTTGACAAAATCAATTGACGGGCCCCTTACAGGGAAAACCACCCCCTTCTTTTTTGAACGAACCCCATCTTTAAATTCACTTTCATACTGAACCACAGTAACGCCGATATTTAAATGGGCATTAGCCCTTTCAAAAATATCAATAGATCTTAGCGTTACTGGGTATTTTCCCTCTAAACAAGTGAAATCTACAATTGGAAAATTGGACCCCTCCTTCTCATGTACAGCCCAATCGTTTAAATTCGTCTTTGTAGTGTCATCTGCTAGAGGCTGAAATGCTGATATGAGGAAAGCGTACTTGAAACATTTTTTATCTGTTTCAAAACAGATCCGCTGGACACCTTGACAACCTACTAAATCTGGATTATAATTTAAAACTATTGACCTCTCAGACCCTGCTCCCCCTCTTCAAATAAAATCTTTCTTAAATTTACAGATATTCACACTTAAATTTTCAACAAAAAGAACTACAGAGCCGCTCCCACTTTCATTAAAGTTCTCAAGATGCGCAATAATATGACCAACCCACACGCAAAAAACACCCTCAAAATTTTCTAAATTCGTATAGATCAAACGCATCTCGGAGTGTATATAATGGTGGTAAACTTCACTTTTTCCCTCATTTAAATAAAACACCTTTAAAACAATAGAAACCTTAATTGAATCCCTCCCCTCTCCCCATAATTGAATTTGGTTCTCCAGCAGTGCACGAATTCTATCTACATATTCATGCACAATTTCTACGGGGTCAAACACAAAATTTCCCCCCATAAGTGAATTAAACGGATACCCAAAAGTTGCAGTGTAGACGACTATTGCATTTAAAATTGTATTAGATAATTAAAATTCGGTAAAAATCGTAAAATGGACATTACCCCCCTCCCCCTCTTGTATATTATCAACACCCCTTCCACATTGTTTGATATTTGGGGTATGGGAATCCACTTCAGTTGTTTGAAGTGGAAGTATGTAATCATTGGGGGGAGGGTTCCCAGTTAATTCATTTGTAAAATCATTTAAAAAGCTGTAAGGTGTTTGGACTTAGCAAAGGTAAGTCCCCCTGCTCAACTGCGCTATAATCTACATTTAAAAGAAAATCACTTAAAAAATCTTCAATATTATCTGGAATTTCCAGTGAATTACCACTCCATGGTGAATTGTTGGAGAGCCCCATAGGAGCGTTCTCTCCTTCTCCAACTGATGAGAACGGCGACATAGAATATGGTACCAATGCAACCTATAAATGAAAAATAGCTTATTTTCAAATTGTTCAAATCATCCCTACTGTTAAAATTTGGATTATTATTTACATATTATTTAAAACGCGCTTAGTAGCATTTAATTCCCTACTCTATCGATATTCTGAAAGTTCCAATTTCCAACTTAATATAAGATATTTACAATCTAAAAGATGACATAGTAGGTTTTGATTTTGTTCAAACAACTCCACCCCTCCCAATTTCCACTATTTAATGCCCCCCTCCGAGTGACTCCCCTCCGAGCGGGCCAGCGGTCCACCGCGGTGCTTCCCGTGGCACTTCCCGCGGCGCTTCCCGCGGCGCTTCCCCCCGGCGCTTCTCGGGTCCATCGGCGCTTCCCGGTCGCCACAGTGACCACCTCCTTGTATATGATAAACTATAATATTCTAGTGAAAAAAAACAAAAAAAACCTGCATTTTGAGATAAAAAAATCTAGTCAATCTATGCCAAGTAATTCAGGCTAGAAATTAACGAAAAATATTATCGAAGAGATAGCAACAGTTTATGGACTACAGTGGGAGACAGAGAAAATAGGAAAGATTAGAAAGAAAAAAAAGAGTGGTTTGACAAAGCAAAAACGAAAAAATTACATTATATTTAGATATCTCTGTGGTAGGGGGTGTAGAGAAATTAAAAACATTGGGTGGGGGGGGAGGGGGGTATTATAGCGAATATAACATTTTAATGTATTCGACAAGTTTATATTAGGATGAAAAATAGTTTTGTTTGAGATATTTCTATAACCTGGTCCTGAATAATAATAAAAGTGAAACGACACAAGTAAAAGGCTCTCTAAAAGGTAAAAAAGAGCTTATTTTATTGAAAAAAAATTTACTCACGTCTTCAAATTGATCAACCATTTGACAGGAAGCTAATAGCTCAGATATTACTTTAGGAGGAGCCAATGTTAGGCCTAGGGCATGTCTTGAAGGTCCTGGCATTGCGGATTGCACCGAAGGCCCTGTAGCTAGACTTGGGCTTAAATGGTGCCCATTTTTGGACTGTAATAAGACCACAGAAGGCCCCGCAGCGTAGCAAGGTCTCAAGGGGGCAGCATCTTGTCCGTGTAGGGATAGTCACATTCTCACATTGTTCATGGGGTGCAGATAGACCTGTATCCCTCCTGCTTTGTTCTGGGGTCGTGTAAGGGCCAATATACTTAATAATGGATGGTCTCACGGGGGCTGCCTCGTCCTCTCTCGCTCTCTTAGATGGAGGGGGCACACATTCTTCACAATTTGCCTTAAAGAAGAGAAAAAAGTTAGTATGGAAATAATTTCCCCCTTTTCTTACAGAAGGAAAATTAGCACTCATAACCTAACCATAATTTTGTCTAGAAAAGCATTTATCACTAAGAAGTCCCCTAAGCCAAAAGCAAAGCAAAAGGTAAAATTTGCTAGAAATGCCCCTATTTTTACCTTGCTGAGAAATTTTTTTTTAAATGTTTCCCGTCAACAGGCTTTTAAAATAGAAAAAAGATTGTTAGCCTAGCAGGCTATAGGCCATAAATTTACAATCTTGGATGTAAATTGTATCTATTCAGTATACATAATAAAGCTATCTTTTTTTCTTAGAAACCCTCGGTCCTCTTACTGCCTAACGCCAAGAAACAGTTTTTTCTTTTTCACTTTACAATGATGGCGATAGAATTGAGGCACGGCCCCCTCCCCCCCCCCTTTTCAACAATGTCCTAAATATATTGTTAGACCTTAATTTGAAAATAACTCGTTTCACTTCTCCAAATAGAGATTACGTAGGCTTGCGCTTAATTATTGCAATTATCTGAAAGTGTTTTAATTTGATGGAGAAAAACAATCCCCTTCCCCCCTTTTCAGCAATGTCATAAATATATTGTTAGACCTTAATTTGAAAATAACTCGTTTCACTTCTCCAAATACAGATTGCGTAGGCCTGCGCTTAATTATTGCAATTGTCTGAAAGTGTTTTAATTTGACGGAGAAAAACAATCCCTTTGGCTAAGCCGCAATTGTAAATGCACAGGAAAAGGGGTGACAAAACTATTTATAAGCTTGCGCGGAGCTTTATGTCAAAACAGAGTGGCATAATGCCTTAAGAATTGACAGAAGTCAGTTACAGAAAAGATCACAATACAGAAAAGGAAGAATTTTATCGAAAAAAGAGAAATATTCCATTTGCAAGAATTATCGTTGTAAAAACATTGGGGGGTTTTGAGGGGGTTTATGTAGTAAAAAGAACATATTTTATGTTTTCTAGCGAGTATAAAGATAGCATAGTGGAGTTTGTATTTTGGGGGAGGGGATTTACTTAGATATACTGGAGGGTGACCAAGGAAAATAATTTTATTTGAAAATAAAAAATGAAAATGTACTAAAACAGAACTCACATTGCTAATTGTGGCTGTCAAGGTCAAGCTCATCAATAATATTCATTCTTGTTTCAACTGTGTCACAATACTTTCTGCTAATTTAATGACAATGCATGTCCGTTATATACGAAATCTCAAGGGCGAATTGTTATGTAATGGGGAAAATCATATGTAAGCGAGCCTCTGATTGGTCTAGAAGGAGATGTATCCGAGTCTCTGATTGGCTTAGAAAGAAACATGTGATCTTGTTTACTATTCCTGGATCTTAACATTCGCCCCGAGTGTGCACTTGGCCAAACAACAACAACAAATAAATCGACCTTGGAAATTTAGTTCCCAATTGATTACGCAATCATTCTCCCTGGGGATTCCATGCCCATATTTGGTGTGGGCGTGGGACTGACATCACAGGTGTTCTCCCTAGGGACTCTATGCCCATATATGGTGTCTTCGTCGGATCAATAGGGTCATTTTTACTGTTGAAAGTTATGCCCTGGGGGCATATAAGGTTTTTATTGAAAGCTTTGTAATATAAACTTGAAAAATGGCTCATTCAATTGGAAATTCAAAGGGCTAGTGCCCTTTTTACAGTCAAAAGTCATTGGAGGGCAACTAACCCTCCTCTCACTTCGACCTTTTCCCCAAAAACATCCAATCATAATTTTTAGATAGCCACTTTGCTCAACGTAGTTAAAAGTTTTAGAAATTAATTCTTTGAGGATAATAACCTCCTCAGAGCCCTCAGGGCAAGGGTTGTAAGTTATACCCTGGGGTCATATAATGTTTTTTATAGATAGTGATGCTGTAGAAACTTCAAAAAGAGCTCATTCGATTGGGAATTAGAAGGGCTTGTGCCCTTTTTAACAGTCCAAAGTGATTGGAGGATAACTTACACCCCTCTCACACCCACCATTTCCCCAAACACAGCCAATCAAAATTTTGAGACAACCATTTTGTTCAAAGTAGTTAAAAAAGTCCGGAAATTATGTTTTTGAGGATGAGACTCCCCCATAGCCCTCAGGGCAAGGGTTTTTAGTTATGCCCTAGGGGCATATAAGTTTTTTTTTACAGAAAGCGTTGTTGTAAAACCTTCGAAAAGGGCTCATTCGATTGGGGGTTGAAAGGGCTAGTGCCCTTTTGTTCAATTTGTTCAACGTAGTTGAACAAGCAGTTGAACATTTTGTTCAAAGTAGTTGAAAGTTCTGGAAATTAGGTCTTTGAGGATGACAACCCCCTCAAAGCCCTCAGGACAAGGGTTGTAATCTATGCCCTGGGGGCATATAAGTTGTTTATAGAAAGTGTTGTCGTAAAAACTCAAAAAGGGCTCATTCGATTGGAAATTGAAAGGGCCAGTGTCCTTTTTAATAGTCGAAAGTGATTGGAAGGCTTGACATTTTTATAGTAAAGAGCGATGTGGGTACAATGCATTATTTTTTTGTTTGTTTTGTTTAGACTAAAGCACTTCGTATCGAAGGAGTTGTCGTATAAACTTCGAAAAGGGCTCATTTGATTGAAAACAGAAAGGGCTATTGCCCTCTTTAATAGTTGAAAGTGATTGGAGGGCAACTAATCCCCCTTCCACGCCACCCTCCCATTGGCCTATTATGTTTAAAAACTAAATGTTGCCTTAAGATTAAATCAAAATGCACTGTGTTAATACTGATTCCCAATAAGGAATATCAGCAGTATCCCAAGAACGAATGAGGGTATTATGTTCAAACTTTCGAGGCTACTTCTGCTCTTAAAATATAACCAAATCAAAATACCGTAAGTGTATCCAAGCTATAAAAGAAAGTAAACAGATTTTTTTTGCGAATGGTATCAAGTTTTCTATTTCAGGTCAACTAGAGGAGGTATGAAACTAAATTAAACACTACTATTTGTGTCCAGATTTTTAAAAGGGTGTATATTGTTAATAATTGCTGAAGAGTTTCCAGCAGCATCTAAATAGCAGGCCAAAGTATAAAGTCTTAAAAAAATGAAGAGATTTAAACAATTATTTTCTTTTTCCCTGAAAAGACTGTCAATATAAAACGAACAGAAATTAATTAAAAAAAAAATTTCCACAAAATAAGGTTTTCAAAGGAAAGTAAAGAACTCCATTAAACCAAAAATGAGCAAAAATAAAATCAAATAATCTGCCAAGCATAAAACTACCACAAATCAGCATCGATAAATAAATGAAACCCAAAACGAACAGAAATTACAATAAATAACCGAGTCAAACTCAAAACAAGCAAAAATTAACAGGAGTAGGGCTTTCGATTCTAAATTGAAAGGGCTGAGTAGATTTTTCATAGGCCAGAGATTAAGACAAACGACTTATAGATTAAGATTAAATAGATTAAGACAAATATATTCTGGTCTATGAATTTTCTCAAAAACTCCTCTGGTCTTGGTTTCACCTCTTAATGTAAACAGTGAGGCATTCAATAGTCGTTCTTTTCCATGCTATTAGAGTGGCATAAAGAAAAATAAACTCTGGTCTATGAAAAATCACGTGAAAATCCCCTGGTCCTGGTTTCACCTCTTAGTGTAAACAGCGAGGCAACAAGTAGAGGTTTGCTTCCTCACATACGGAACAACTTCTGTTCGGTTTTGGTCTTAATATAGCTCCTTACTTTATAGTTGAATGAATGAAAAAATAAAAGAAGTGCCCCTTTGTTAAGTCTCTGACCTATAAATAATCTAAAAAAACTCCTTTGGTCTTGGTTTCACCTCTGAGCATAAACAGCGAGTGATTCAATACTCGTTCTTTCCAATGGTATTCGAATGTCATTAAGAAAAATAAACTCTGGCCTATAAAAAATCTCAACAACTTCCCTGGTCTTGGTTTCACCTCTTAGCGTAAACAGCGAGGCAATATGTAGAGGTCTGCTTGCTCATATACGAAACAACTTCTTTAAGCAAAGAGTACCACGGGACGGCCGCATAAAAAAAATACAAAAACTATGTTCACTAAAGATTACATTTTATTTTAAGACACAAAAAAGTTTAGGACACAAGTCCTAAGAATTCCAAGTCCAAAAATTTTTAAGTCTAAAAATTCTAAGTAAAAAAAACAAAATCTAAGTCTCTCCAAACAAAAAAAGCTTGGGAGATTGGGGATTATAGAGATGCACTTGGGACCCTGGAGGAGAACACGGGGGCCCAAACTCATGCGCAAAACTTGTAATGAAAAACCAGTGAGCTCGGGACCATTACATTACGTAAAGGATACCTGGCCGGCTGTAGTCATTACAATTTTTAGTACTGTTACAATTTGGGTATCGAAACAAGTGTCATTGACCATCAAAAGAACCAGTGTGCTCGATACCATTAGAATACAAAAAAAGATCTCTTCCAATTGTATATTAGAACTCATATTAAAACTTCGTTTATTAGACAGCCTGTCACTTCAAGCTCACTTCAGCTATTGATCAAAATACTTGGCAAATGAAACTCAGACAATAATATCCAGATATGGCATTTACAACATATGATTCTCATGGTACAGCGACAATATTCTTTGGCTTGTTTCCAGGAATGTTCTTATCTCAAAGACCAGACTTTGACATGCAATGTTTTTTCAAGGAAACGTTCTTATCTCGAAGACCAGACGTGAGGGATAGGTAACTCCAATAGTACACCAAGGTAAGCTGTGACAGTATCCAAAAGGCCTATACTACTCATGTCAATAAAGCATGAGCTAATTTTTAACGTAAAAAGAGTGCTAGAAGTCTCTTCATTTATAGGATAATGTATGTTTGTTCTAAGTTTTTTTTATTTTAATTTGAATTTTTACGCCATATTGAGTCAACGACTTTTTACACTGAATTTTGAGTATGCTATGCTTTCATTGAGTATGCTAAATCTTAAAGCAAAAAATTACGCCAACAGCTGGTTCTTAGCTATAATTATATATCTTGAATTATAAGATTTATTTTATGTAAGTCACCGTCTCTTGAATTATCCCAGCCATAGTGCACACTCCCTCATTCATGTTTTCTGATTCTATCCTCATATAGTAGTTCCGCTTGAATTTGATTTCTTAGGAAATATCTTTTGAGTTTTCTCGTTGTACTCTAGTAAGAAACAGGTTTCTCTCGGTAGCAACTATCGAAAATTCTCTGTCAAATTAGATACAATTTCGGTTTATTGGTTTGACGGATTTATTTCAAAGCTGAAGGGACTTGAAATAGTTTAGCTGGCACTAGACAATTTTAAAAGGTTCTTTGAAATGGAAGAAATTCTTGAAATAAAAAGGCTTTGTGGTAAATATTTAGTGTATTTAAATATTTGCAGAATGTAAAAAAAGGAAGAAATTAGCGCGTACAATTCAAAAGAGAAACTTAAAAAAGGGTATAAAGAAGAACTTGGCTTAGAACAGTTTTTTGTATGCTAAACCACAAGGACGCCCGCAGAAAATTTTCCAGGGGGGGGGCTAGATATTTTTGGAAAGCCTTTTTTACACGGAAAGCTTCCAATTTGGAAAGCCTTTTTTCCACAGGGGGGGGGGGGTATTTTCCAATGGGGTAATCACCGGGGGGGGGGGACGCCGGCCACCAGCCTGATCAGTATACCTTTAGACTGATCATATTTCAAACAGTGAGTGGTACAAAAATTTGATTCTATACCGGTATAGAAAAACAAAGAGTTTTACTATAAAAAAAAGAATGGTCACTATTTTATTACTACTTTTACTAATCAATATTAATTCTTATATTCAATTGAAGCCATTTATTTGTAATTTATTTCGAAATATTTGCAGATTAATTATTAATTATTTTTTGATTTATTAAAAGATCAATATTTTCAATTCACAAATTCCGGTCTCTTGACTAAATTCCCGTTCAAATTTAAGCTAAAAGTTAAGTTTCATTATTACGAAGGAAAAGCAAGCGAAATTCCTAATAGGATAAGACCTTATAGGATACAACCAATGGAATTGACACAGGATGATCATTATAGACTTAATAAAAATTTGAATCTTACCCCTTAACTAGGATTATATTTTAAAAATTAAGAAAAAGAATAAAAAAAATAGACTTACGCTTTTAGCTTGACAAAATAGGAGCAAAAACCAAGACCAAACTGACTCCTGGTAGGGCACGACGTTGTTTATATATGAAAGTTTCTTTTTTTTATTAATTCTAAAATGTGGTAAGCTTTATCAAGCTTGTTGCACTAATGCTAGGGTATAAGAATGCACTTCAGAGCATTTACTCTACACCCTTAATCGGGTTCCGGTTTCGGTCTCCTTTAGATAGATAAACAATGACCTATATTGAGTTAATGACCTATAATTGAGTTAAGATCTAAGAATTGAATGAAATTTTAATTGATTCTAAACAAGTTTCGTAGCAGTTCTTAAAGACAAAACAAAAAACAAAAATAAGAAATTCCTTTTCTTTGATTAGTTGCTACACTTCTATTTTCTTCCTACTCTGGTCTAAATTCCAGGAGGGGAGCGTGCACCCCCACCCCCTCCCCTTGCAGGCGCCCATTCTAAATCAAGGCTATGACTTCTTCTTAATATCAGTTTTATCTGACACAAATTTGTAAAAACAACGGAAAAGGCCAAAATTAAATTTATAGGTGGGGAAACTTCAACCTCAGCTTAAATTGAAGTAAAAAATGGGTTCATCAGTAGTTTCAAGGTCAGGTTTTGAAAAAGGACCGCAATGGGGAAACTTTCTAATTATGCTGAACAATAACAGAAAAATAATTATTTTTCAAGCAAACATTACAGTTTTTCCTGTTAGCATGACATCAGAAAATATAATTGGTTAACCATGATATGGCTGAAACTTATATCTACAAAACACCACATTCAATTCTTAGCTTGGAATTTCTCCCTGAAACTACTAGGTCACATAGTACGATTTGCATAAAAATATTCAACACAAAAAGCTCTTTTTATCTTCCAAGAATTTTCCAGGTTTTTGTTTTTGAAATCTGATCTACACTTGTTTTCAAAATTGCAATTTATGTTAATTGAAATTTTGTCGTACTGTGTGAGCTAGACTCTTTCTCGCAACTTTGTTTTTTTAAACAATAAAACACTTTAGCGTAAAGAGCGAGGCGTTGAGGAGGGGACAGCCCTTTCATATACGGAATATTTTCTGTTCGTTTTAAGTTTTAATGGTGCTCCTTACTTTCAGTTAAATAATCTTGTTTTTTTTTTTATTTAATTTTTTGTAAGGGCTTGACGTGCTTATTTGGCCGCAGCCTTGTTTCGAAATCAATATTGTAAATGATCCATCATGAAAATTGATCTGTTTAGTCTATTTTAGTTTCTGTTTCTTATGAGTTACCTTGTGATCTATTTTTGGATTAGCAACAGTGATGGTTGCAATGTCACTTTCAGTGCCGCTTGATTCTTAAAGTGGGCACTGAAAAGTACCCGGCAATAACATACAAGAACTATATAGTTTTGACAGAAGGAAACTCCGGAAAATTAAAAGAACTGCTTCCTATATTGATACCCTAAGAACAAATGGACTTGACTGAAGGTTGTAGCCTCACAGAATCACTGTCATCCAGGAAAAACGTCCATGGTCAAGCTACCTTCAATTTTTTCATTAAAAATAGTTCCCATTTCGCTGGTATTTTGTTTTGCTGATGACATTATGAGTCTCTGTATAACAGGATTAGGTTGTTGATGTTAAGCACTGAAGATTGTTTCTCTAGACATAGTTTAAATTTTCATTCAAAGGTCCCTTAGAAACTTCCACTGCAACATTTAAGCGGGGGTCACTAGCTCAGCCAGGAAGTGCAATGGGGGGTTGGGGGCCAACCATCCTGTGCTTTCGCACACCCTTCCTGTTTACCTTCCCCAGATTTCTCCATGTACCCATTTAAAGCTGGGTCGACTCTGGCTGAGCTTACAGAGTCACGCCACTGACCCCCATCCCAAACCAAATAATTGGGTACATTAGGATTCGAACCCTCTTCCTCTCGAACAAAGGATCCTAAATCCAGCGCACCAATCCACTTGGCTAGGACGGCTGAAATTAAAATGTAAAAAATTATGTGTTTTTTTGCTCCTTTTATATTAATATTTTGTATATGAAAGTTTGCAAGAGTTATTCAAAAGGAAACAGTATGAATTTTACAAGGGAGTAAAACTTAAGCCTAAGTACCAACAGGGACGGTTTCAGGGGGACGAGGTCGCATCCACCTCAGAAGGTTAAAAGTTACGCTAATTAATGAGGTGGAGGGGTGAAATACTAATGGCATTTTATGTTGGTGCCCATAAAAGTTATGCTGGTGCCTCCTTCAACATAAATGTTGTATCCACCTCTGGATACCCAACGTAATTAAAGATCAGGAGGCGGTATAGAAAGATGCTTTCGACCATTCAAAACATGGCACTGAAGACTTTTTTTTTAAATGCTCCGTTTCCTAACAATTTCTCTCAGCGAGAAAAGAAAATTATAAAACGCATTTTTTAAACAGAAAGCTCATCCTATACTGTCAAGTAAATAAGATAACAGAGAAAGGATTGGACCTATTAATAAAACTTATTTAGTTTGAGGGATGAGTTTTCAGTTCTAGCTTTAAAAAAGTCAAATAGCGCGTTGAGTCAAATAGTATGTAAAGTGTACAACTGAAGCGCTGTTCAAATTGAGGATAGGCTGTTAAGTTGAGCCCCCAACCATACATTGGACTCCCTGCCGAAGGCAGAAAATCAGCAGATCGGTACCTGCACTACGAACACCATTGCTCAGCTTGCAGAAAAGTTTGTTAAATTAAGTTCAAAATAGTCACAGACAGCCTTTTGTAATTACCTCAGCCAAAGTGGGCGAGAAAAGGATAAGATACTACTCATGAATTAACCATGTTGGTCCCAAAACTATTCCCTTCGTTATTTTTCTTTGCCAAGAGTTGAAATAAGTTGAAATAAGGCAAGGGTTTCGAGTAAGTAACTGTGAGGGTTCATCACTCGGCTTAAAATTTTCACGGTGAACAATTTTTTGATAATATAACAACTTCTTTTGCAGTGAAACAACGGTTCGAGTTAAGCTGCCATTAAGCTGCTCCAAAACCGCCACTTTCACCAGTGTTTCACATTCTTTTTCCTCTCCTCTTTTCTCGAGATCTTTGTATGTGGTTGCAATAGAGCTTCTTATATTGAATATGAAAATCCAATCAAATTTTGTCATGTAAGAGTTATTTTGTGAAACGACTTGTAAACGTTATCTTCCCTTTTTTTTGTAAAATTTGGGTATTGTAGACTATCGAAAATATGAGTTTAAACTGCATAGAAAAGATTTAAATACGTTATTTTTGTGGTAAAAGCAAAACACCAAATTGGAACAATCCTGACCAAAAACTTAACTAAAAATATAAATAATCCTGTTTTTATTCTATTGCGAACATCTAAAACACAATAAAAGAATGTCACAAATTGGCTGTAAGCGTAAAAATATTGACGAATATAATCGGCATAATAGAATAATGACCGATTACGATCGGTAAAAAAAATTGATAAACTTAGATCGCGTTTAACAATATGCTGTTAAACTTAGTTAAACTATACTCACAGCCCAAAACAGAAGAGCTAGTAAAGACTTTTGTATTCACAACTATATTTTTCAACTACCTTTCTTGCCATTGATGTGAAAGCAAGTTGAAGCTATTGGGCTGAAATATATCTTACTTTTGTTTTTCTATTGAAAACGATTTGTTATAGAATTTGGTTTCTAGAAGTTGATGCGATTGCCGGTTGAAAAATAACGATTTTTTCTTGAAACTGCGCAAACCTTTTAATGAAACAATTTTTTTAGATCCTCCAAAAAATTCTCTTTTAATAAATTTGGTAGTGATCATAAATTAGACTTTGGGAGAATTTGGTTATCTCGAACATGTTTATATATATTCGACACAACTCAACACTCTAAAGTAAGTATTTTCAGGATACTTAAATAATACTTTAGATGCTATTAACCTATTAAACAAATACTATTTGGATTATAATTTGTTTTTACGACTCTATTTTAATGTACCGGATATATTTTCAGTTAGAAATGCCATTTTTCCATTAAATAAAACTTATAATAAATTTCGTCTATTCTATAGAACTTATATTTTTCAATTTACTACCTAATTCAATCATCTAATTTAGCTCACAATGTACCCTTTTCATTAATATAAATTTTTCTGACACTTAGGAGTTTTTTCTATTTATTTGTTCCATTTAACAAAACATTTGCAGTGTTAAGACCAAAAGTTTATATGCAGAAAACAGAGGAAGAGAGACGCAGCATACAGGAATTTATCAGCGAGGAATGGTTTTTAGAGAGGCCAAAACTGTTTACATAAAAAAATAACTTATAATATCAAAATTGCAAAAAAAAAGTAAAAATAACTTTTGGGGATGGAACATTTCAGTCTTCATTGGTTGTAGTTCCCACATTTTGCTTCAGTAATGTATTTGATTTACTGGGAGGCAAAGTTTTCGTGCAGACATCCCCCTCCCCTCACCCCAAAAAAGAAGAAGCACATAACACAAGAATGACGAGGAATTGCTAAGAATCACTTGCAAGGGATTGAATTAGCCCAAAAGACTCGCTGGATAAGCGTCTTTGTGCTGGAATATGTTCCAGTTTAGTAATATATCTGTTATTCTGCAAAAGCCTGAGATTTTTACCAAAAAATAAGTCAGATTGATTTTTATATCAGTTTCAAAAATAGATTACAAGTGTCAAAGTATAAGATTGTTCTTTAAAAAATAAGTAAAAGTTCCGAAAGAAGCTTGTATAGTGGTAGGAGTTTATTAGGGACTTTGCTTTTAGTAGTGTCAGCTGAAGTATAGACGGCAGTAAAGTATGTCCCACACTCAAGCAGATAAGATTGAAAATTTCCTTCGTCGTAATGCTAAAATAAATACAATTACGTGAACACGTCTTGCTTGCTTATGGGAATAATAAATAAGACCAAGAAAATTCTTCCATTGAATTATGGATACTAATATCCATAATTCAATGGAAGACTGAAAAATATTTCAGCTTTCTTTCTAGTAGGCCTACTACATTATTAAAGTGGTCTTAACTGATGATTCTGATTTTGCCGCTTGGATTTTGGACTCAGTATTCAACTTTATTTTAAATTAACATTAAGGTCTCCGAGCCGCAAATATTATTCCAAAAAGTTTATTCTTCTTGAAATAGGACGTTATATATATATACACACACACACACATATATATATTATATATATATATATATATATATATATATATATATATATATATATATATATATATATATATATATATATATATATATATATATGTATATATATATATATTATATATATATATATATATATATATATATATATATATATATATATATATATATATATATATTATATATATATATATTTCTGTTGTTGTACTTTTGTACAACAACAGAAATTGGAACTGAAACATCCAGTTACAAACATCAGCGCCTGTTTATGACGTAATCTATGCATTTTAAAAGCCATATATTTCTACGTATCTGACACATTCTTGTCATTAGGTAAAAGCCCCTAGTTAAAAGAATAAGATACTTAAATCCCGGGACTCTTAAACAGTTGGAACTTTGACATGTAAATGGCGTCTTGCTCTTGGCTTTTATTAACTATTATCTTTTTATTTTTCGAAGTTAATGCTTAGCTGGAGACTTCGCAAGCTTAATTTCTGGTGTGACGCTGAGTAATTTTTGTGCTTTAATTTATAATAAATTATTGAATAACAATTGCAACCATGGGCGTACGTAGCTTCTTCTCTAGGGGGGGGGGGGGGATTCTTTGATGAAGGCGGGGGCTGAAGTTATACTGGCAGTTCACAAAACCTTACATTGCGAGCAAGTTCTATCATACCTATGAAATCTTTTTAATAAGTAATCACCCAAAATCATGAATCATCAATAAGATTCAGCATTAATCAATCTTCTTCGATTAGAACTAAATCTTTCCAATACATTATGGACAATTACTTCTTGTTTGACTTTTATTCTGTCATTCCAGCAGTTTATTTCCAGCTTTTCCAGCCATCTACCTTTTATCACCTGCTTTTTAGCGATCTACCTTTTTTCAACTGCTTTTTCAACCATTTGCTTTTTCAGCCATCTGCTTTTTAAGTCATATCAAGTGTAAATTTGAAGTTCTAGGGGGAGGGGGGACAGCTGCCCCCTTCTTTACGCCCATGATTGCAATTACAATTTGTCATTGTCTTCTTTTCATTTTATGGGAGTAATTAATCTTGTGGTTTTGAAAACAAGAAAATATGTACAGCCCTATATTAAAGGAGATTTTTCATATATTTCTTGGAAGAATGTAGACACGTCCTATCGCTTTAGGCACGACATTCATCGGGTCTGTAACATATCAAAATCACTTGAAATCTGTTGATATTTTCCAAGAACATTTTTACCACTTTTACACTTATTCAATATTATTTTTAAATTTCCATATTTGAAAAATTAAAAAAATCTTTCTTTGTTCCATTTGGTCAACCAACGAAGAAAATACCATTAGGTTTTAATAAAATGCTTACTGGACCAAAAACGGATTATATGCAATGTTACCAAGAATAGGAAAACTTTAGAAATTGTCAAAAAAAAATTTTCACACCATTATAGCTATTCAATATTTGGGTTTTGAAATTCCATATTTGAGCATTTGAAAAAAACACTTCTAGGTATTAATTCATCCAACAAAACTCAGACGGACAAAACCTAGTTGAAATAAGGCAAGGGTTTCGAGTAAGTTACTGTGAGGGTTCATCACTCGGCTGAAAATTTTCACCGTGAACAATTTTTTGATAATATAACAATTTCTTTTGCAGTGAAACAACGGTTCGAGTTAAGCTGCCATTAAGCTGCTCCAAAAACGCCACTTTCACCAGTGTTTCACATTCTTTTTCTCTCCTCTTTTCTCGAGATCTTTTTGCTGCTTCATTATTCCGCTTCCTGTGTTCTAAATAAACGGTTTCTTGGCTTTTTGGCTCGCTGTCACTTTCTTGATTGGTTGTGCTACCAACATGGCTCTCCCAGGAATCTTCATTTCGTCGTAATTCACTCCCTAAGAAAAATAAAGGCAGCAAGTAATTAAAAAGGATGAAGTGATGAGCATTGAAAGCAGTTCTAAGGAAGAATTACATAGATAGAATTACATAGAGAAAAGGCACTTTCAGTAGCTTCATAATGTCTAGAGGATAAAGACATAACTAATGTAAGCTCAAGCTCCTTTTTATTTTGAGAAGTAAGTAAGTAAGTATAGAAGCACAATACCCTTAAGGCCCAAATAAGCAGTGTTGATCTCCTTTTCGTGACCCTTCAGCCAGGAAGTGCAATGGGGGGCTGGGGGCCAGCCATCCTACGCTTTCGCACACCCTTCATGCTTACCTTACCCAGGTTTCTCCAGGTAACCATTTAGAGCTGGGTCGACTCTGGCTAAGCTTACAGAGTCACACCACTGACCCGCGTCCCAAACCCAAATAACTGGCCACGCCAGGGATCGAACCCGTGCCCCTTGGGCAAAGAATTCTCAACCCAGCGCACGTCCATTTAGCCATGACACATAAGGTCAAGTTGCATCTTTTATGCTTGGCAATGCTAAATGATTTTGAGGTACTTAGCTTTTAGTTTGAGACACACAGATGCATAAAGTCAAGTTATACTTGTTATCTGTGGAAATGTTAGATTATTATATTGCACTCAGCTTCTAGTTTGAGACACACGGACGCATAAATTCAAGTTATACTTATTATCCTTGGAAATATTGGATTTTGTGGCACTTAGATTCTAGTTTGAGAAAAAGGATGCATAAATTCAAGTTGCATTTGAAATCCTTAGCTTTAAGGGGCCTCCCCAGGTCACTCAGTATGTCCCCAGATTGCGATAGGGGAACGCCATACAGATATATAGGGTACCTCCATAGGAGGAACGGACTAAGGGGGTACCTCATTCCTGAGGGTCCATAATATAAACTGGGACACCCTCACCCGGGGTCATGAATACAGGCGGAGGAGGAAGAAGGCCCCTAAAATGTACACTCAATAAGGCCTACCGGTGTGTCCACAAGCCCCATGAGTTACAAACCTTCTCCCAGTATTGCGTTAAATTGCATGGTGATGCAGAACACCATCACGGGAAGATCCTCTATAGGAGGACAACTGCGGCAGAGCGTAAGATCCAGATCTATGTACAACGGCCTCAGCAAAAGGCTGCTTCGACCCTTTTGGGGTACCTGCAAGACTGGGGACCTTGCGGTCAAATCTATTCCCACTTGAGGAGTGGCGCCCCTCAAGGAAATTATATCCTAGTAAAAGACACAGCATTCTTACGGGATTCTGTTTAATGGACAGTTCTTTTGGGCTTGGTCTGCTTTGACGGGCGTAATCGGGCTGAAAAGCTTCTTTATAGCTAATTTATCTACTATGGGCTGCCTCCCCGTTGTAGCATAATATTTGTGGGAATGAATATATAATGAGTCAAAGGTAATAGGCTTGAGATTGCATGTGCAGGATCTCGACTCTTGTCGATAAAAAAGCATCGCCAAGTGCTGAAAACCATGTTGTGACCAAGATGGGCCCAGGATTGCACAAAACCTCCATTCATACTGGAGGTTCCAGGGAATTCTTGCTGTCCGGTTCTAAGCCGGCTTAAGCACTTCGGTGTAGACTTGAGAAGATATGTGATTCCCTTCCTGCCCTGGTATCGGGGATCGTTGCTTTTCCTGAAGCCAAAATAATTTCAATGATTTAAAGAACAGGAAAATTGGAGCTTGGAATGTTACGACGCTAAAAAATGATTATCATATCGACATTTTGACTGACGAATTCAAACGATTCGAACTGGACTTATTAGGAGTTTCAGAAACTTATATCCCAGGGAAAGGAAGCATGAAATTAGGTGATATAGAATTCGTTTACTCAGGCAGGAAGGATGGGGTACATAGACAGGGAGTAGGGCTCATGATGAATAAGGAAGCTGCTAAGTCTTGTTCAGGGTAGGAAGTTATTAATGATAGAATACTAATTGCTCATTTTATGACTAGAAAATTCAGGGTATCAGTTATAGTAGTATATGCCCCTGTAGAGCCGACTGACGGAGACTAGTGAGTCAGATAAATTTTACTTACAGTTACAGGAGCAATTAGACAGGGTCCCAGGTAGAAATATGATGTGTATACTTGGAGATTTTAACGCCCAGGTGGGTAGAAATAGGGATAAATAGTGTCCTAGCCTAGGTAAATTTGGTGTAGGAAAAGAAAACAGTAATGGATACAGACTTTTGCAATTTTACAGGTATAACAATCTAGTTGTAACCAATACGGTGTTTGGTCATAAAATTGCTCATAAGTTAACATGGTATTCACGTGATGGTAAGACAGCAAACCTTATTGATTATGTTATAGTAAACCCAAGACTGGCAGGATAAATACAAGATACTAGGGTATATAAGAGTGCCTTTAGTGATGTTAAAAGTAAAGATCACCATCTAGTAGTGTCTAGGCTTAATTTAAAGCTGAAATTTAGGAAGGGAAACTGCCTTCCCGGAAGTTATAATGCTGGTAGACTCCAGGATGAGAATTTGAGAGAAACTCTCCAGGAACAGTTGAATAGTAAACTTAAGAGTTTAAAATTTGACAATGTAGAAGAAGTTTGGATTTTTTTTCGAAAAATAATCTGTGCAGTTTCTAAAGGAGTCTTAAGGAAGAAAGCTAGGACTACAGCTAAGAATATTAGTGAAAAAGCTTTATGTTTAATAGAAAGGAAAAGGGACTTGTACAAGAATTATCTGAGTGATAGATTATATGAAAACAAAAGGCATATAAAGAATGTGGAGAAAACATTAAAATATGAACTAAGAAGGTGTGAAGTG
Source organism: Artemia sp. Qi Xiang Cuo (assembly GCF_049724085.1). Taxonomy (NCBI): domain Eukaryota; kingdom Metazoa; phylum Arthropoda; class Branchiopoda; order Anostraca; family Artemiidae; genus Artemia; species Artemia sp. Qi Xiang Cuo. The sequence goes on along the minus strand of NC_142813.1, from coordinate 17,574,371 downwards.
GAGGCCATGGATAAAATTGCCGAGGATCTGGAAGATGAAGCTTGACAGCATAATAGTAAAATATTGTACTGGCATGTTAATAAATTGAGAGGGAGTAGTAAATCTGGACTTGGCCCAATTAAAGATAGGAACGGGGCCATACATTTTGAGAATGTGCTAAACCGAGATAGAGTTGCAGGAAAAGATATAAAGGAAAATGAAAAATTTTGTGATACATTGGATGTGAAGGAAGATTTGTTTTGTAAGGAAGAATTAGCGACAGTACTAAATGTATTAAAAAATAATAAGGCTCCAGGCGCTGATTGGGTGGCAAATGAGTTTCTTAAATATGGTGGCTCTGAGGTTAGAAATAAGTTAAAGTTTATGAATATGATTTTGGAGAAAGGGGAAGTACTTAACGATTTTAGGAAAACCTTAACTAAACCACTTTATTAGAAAGGTGATAAAAGTGGGTGTGGTAATTTTCGAGGCATTAGTCTGGTCTCTGTAGATAGCAAATTACATAGTAATATGATAATTTTTAGACTGAGAGATGCCGTAGACAAAGTTTTAAGAGAAGAACGGTGCGGTTTTAGACAAAGGTGGAGGATGTGTCGACCAAATTTTCACTCTTGGGTTAATAATTGAGAAGTGCCTTAGTTTTCAAACACCTTTGGTCCTCATTTTTATAGATTATGAGCAAGTGTTCAATTCTGTTGACAGAAGAGCTTTGGTGAAGTTCGTATCCTTGCTCTGTATGCCACACAAACATATTAAAGTGCTAAGCGGAATGTGTAAAAAATAAACTGCTGCGATTAAGGTAGGAAATGAGATTAGCATCTGTTTTTTTATTTAATTAGGAAATCAGCTGGGATGTGTTCTATCCTTCTTAGTTTGTACCATTTTGGTGTACTTTGTTTCAAAGAGCATAGGAAAGGCAATAGGAGACAACGGAATCAAATGGGAAGGAAAAAGTCTCCAGGACTTAGATTATGCTGATGATTTAAGCATCCTAGATGAAAGTGTGAGCAAAATAAATTAAATTTTAGAGGTTTTGCGAGTTCAGGGTGCTAGAATAGGTTTAAAAATTAATGTTAAGAAGACTAAGATCACTAAGACTAGGAATAAGTGAAGATGAAAAGGTGACGTTGGGTAACGAAAATATTGATCAGGTGGGCAGCTTCACTTACCTTGGTAGTATTATTAGTAAAGATGGTGGGAGCAGCGAAGATGTTAAAAGTAGAATAGACAAGGCTCAGGATGCTTTTTTCACAGTTAAAAAAAAGTTTGGAAGAATAGGAACATAAGTCTGCAAACCAAGATTAGAATATTAGAAACTGCAGTGATGACAGTGGTCAAATATGGCTCTGAAGAAGCATGGGTGCTCCGAAAAGCGGATGAAGATTTGCTAGATGTTTATCAGAAAAATTACTTACGGATTGTTCTGGGTACCCGGCTGACTTACCGTATTTCAAACAGTAGGCTGTAAGAAAAAAGTGGTTCAATACCGCTTTCTATGGCTTTAATGAAAGAAAGGTTGAGGGGGCTAGGGCACGTTTTGCGGATGAAGGATGATATACTGCCAAAGTTTGTCCTTTTCGACCAACCGTCTAGGGCTAAACGGAAAGCAGGTTGTCCTCGTCTGGGGTGGAAGGAGGCCATAAAGATAGATTTAAAGGAAATAGGAACTTCCTGGGAGAGTGTAAAGAGTGAGGATTTGAATATACCGTGATGGATGATGAGCCTATTTAACTGGGTTGACCCCAGGGGACTCGGTCCTGCGGTGAGTTGTTATTAGTAATAGTAGTATATAAATCATAATTTCACATTTTTTTCTTTTGATGTAGCACGCATAACTATAATATTATTTTCCAAGTCAATTAGCTTCATAAAACAGTCATGAAAAGTATCCAATAAAACACATAGTAGATTTGTATTTCAATGTGTTGCTCATCTTTAGGAAAAAATGCTCACAAGTTCTTTGGGAAGTTTAATTACATACTTAAGTGAGACACTAGTAGCTAAAAGGGAAATGGATCAAACTGACTTTTGGGTGGCTTGTATAGGATAAATCACAGTATTAATGTTAAACAGTAGCGAAAATTTGGTTCAGGAATGTAACACATCAAAGCACACGGAAAGGGAAATTTCTCTTGGTGTCACAGCATTAGTTAAAGTCTCTACCACAACATAAATATTGGAGAATGTGGAGTCATAAAGAAAGGTGTGCAAATGGTTTGTCCCAAAAATCTTTAATAGAGAGCATAGGAATTTTTGCTACTGTTTGATATTTATACTATGAGGATAAATCAATAAGAGGGCTGTTAATTCAAATGATTCCCAAACGAAACTTGTCACGTGGATTTAAATACAGATTTGAGTTTAAAAAATTTCAGAACCTCAAGAATTCTTGACTATTTCTCACTCTATACACGAATCTGTATTATCAGATAATGCTGGGTTTGTTTCAACTTTCACTTCAGTTTCTTGTATGACGCCACATTATAATCACAATTTAGTGCTCGGATAGTCTACAATAATGGATGAAGACTTTTTTTCAGTGCTTATCAATCTGACTAAATTTGCTTCAAGACATTTAAATAAGATCCTGTGTCCATAAAATGGCTCACATTAACGCGAAAACCGTGTCAATAGTAACCCAAACTTTATCAAAGGAATATTAATAACAATACATACGAGACATAAAAATAATCTGCTTTCCACAATGATTCCATAGGTGTAAAATTAACCAATTTTAAAGTGATCAATCAATTAGCATATTATCAAACATTAGCACTTTAAGACTTATATTATTTTAGAAAATTGGGGACACTTACCCTCAAAGGGATAGCGATCAGCTTAGTGATCTACGTTGCTGATGCTTAAGCATTAACAGGAAACTATAAGGGTATTGAGAGCTAAACTGTGATTCCCACTAAAGCTCTGATATGCCAATATATTCATTGGAACCTTTTCTCTAATATGACATTAAGAAATAAAACTTGTGTTAATGTTGATGAAAGTTTCAGGGATAGCCAACAAACAACTTTAGGGCTGAAATACTTAAGTAACAAAGAAAATACTAAAATATTTAAGTAACAAAGAAATTACTGAAATACTTAAGTAACAAAGTAACAATTATTTAAAAGTCGGAGTGTTGATTAAGGGGTTTACATAGGGAACTTGAAAACATTTATTCTTTGCTTCGTTGTCGTTTCGGAAACCAACTAAAAGTTTTTTCGGTTCTTATGCATCATATGGCACACTACGCTATATACTGTATAGGGAAATGCTAAAGGAAACCAGTAAAACGAGTATTTGCAATAGATAAATGGATTGCAAAGTGTGGTTTGTCATTCCGTTTACAATATTTAAACTATTGTTTTTGGGGGTTTAGGGGGGGGAGTACCTAGGTTACGTATTTAATATATGCTAGGCCTTACCCCCCCCTCCCCCCCCCTCTGCCCCCTAATGTGCAAATATACAACACAAATTTGTTTCTAAACTATTATATTTTCATCCTATTTTATTTCATTAGCATTAACCAAACTTGACTTCTTTCGTATGTACCATATAACTCATAAGTACCGTTTTTTCGATGTTGGATCATTAAGAGCGTAATATAAGGTTGGAGCACTAAGCTTGAAAACGCAGTCTTAGATTATAACTTCGGTTGTGGACTAATTTCTGAAATGTAACTGATGTAGCACGAGGTAGCCTAGAGCTGAAGCTGACACCAAAGACAGATTTGTTTTTGGCATCTACTCACAATTATATTATCTTTTTCAAGGTTAATTGAGATTCTTGCTTGCTGGCTTATTTCCCCTGCTATAATTGTAACTTTTGGATTTTGTAATAGCTTCATTTATAAGAACCTTCAATTTTCCTTTTACTGCAATTGATATTACAACTAAGAGCTCCAAAATCCAAACTCATTGGATACGGTAAATATTCCATAAATAAAGTTCGATTTTCAACAAATTTGGCATTTGAAAAATTGTGACACTTTTGATTGTAAATCTCAGGCTTATAGGATTGCTGCATATGCTTAATGCTTAGGTAAAAAAAAAAACAGGTTCGTAATAGGAAAAACTATTACGAACCTGGTTTTTTTTTAATTTTTAGGTTTAAAAATAAGTAGGTTTTTATACTTAGTCATTTTCTTGGTGCCCCTCGTTCCTAATTTGGATACTTTATACAATCAACAAATAGTTTGATTGGTCAATCACAGGTTTTACACTTCAAACTTTACCATGATTCAACACGATAAATTACAAACGAATTGTATATTTGAAACTTTAAATTTAATTCACAAGTGTGACTATTTTACGGCCTTGACATATGACTCAAAGATACCAGTTGTTTCAGAGTGAATATTAAATGAAAAACGAAGTTTTTTTTCAACTGAAAGCAAGGAGAACCTGAAAGAAAATTAGGGGTTGCCCCTTTCTCAACCATGGCTTTACGCTATAATCCTAAAGTTTTCTTAAAAACCCTTTTTCAAATTAAACGGTCCTTGTGTTTGAACATTCTCTGCTAAAGAATTGTGACAAAAAATAAAACTTTAGCCTAAAGAGTTAGAGTTGATGAGGGGGCAGTTTCCTACTATACAGAACAATTACTGTTCGTTTTAAGTTTTCATTTTGCACCTTACCTTCAGTTGAAAGAAAGTTGTTTTTTTTATTCAACTATTTAATGTTTTTCAACTCATTCTAGGAAATCCCTTGCTCCTGCCGTGGAAAATTTCTATTTTAAGATTTCCTCCCCACATAAAATTTTCCCTGCGGAAAATCCCCCCCCCCCCAAAAAAAAATCCAATAAATTTTCCTATTACAAATACTATATGTAAACAATCGGTAAATTGCATAACTTACAGCCCTCCCGCAGGGCCTGTGCGGGCAATACCATCCCCGAGGTACAGTTATTGGACTTTTCAACTATGCTGTATCAAATGGCTATCTAAAAAAAATTCTCTGATATCTTTAAGAAAATGGGGCATGGGAGGGGGCCAGTTCCCCTCCAGTGTTTTGGTCACTTTAAAAGGTCACTAGAACTGTTTGCTTCCGTTCAAATGAGCCCTCTGACGATCTTCTAGCACCACTGGTCAAATATGATCACTCTATGAAAAAAAAAACATACATCCAAGATCTTTTTTCTGGCAAAAAATACAAAATCCTATATTTCTGTAGAAAGGAGTTTGAAACCACTACAGGGGAGTTCTCTAATATGCTGGATTTGATGGTGTGATATTCATTAAGATCGTTGACTTTTTGGGGGTGTTTCCCCTTTTTAGAAAAGCAGGTAAATTTCCTCAGGGTCGTAACTTTTGATGGGTAATATTAAAATCTGGAATCTGCATAAAAAGACAATTGCTTTGATGCGTTAAATGCTATCAAAATTCCATGTTTAGAGCTTCAACTACCATTAGGCCGAGTCGCTCCTTACTTACAGTTCCTTGCCACGAGCTAATGATTATCCATGGCGAGAAGAAGCAAGAAACCATTTTCATAGTTAAATCCCTACTTAGGCCGAGTCGCTCCTTACTTACAGTTCCTTGCCACGAGCTAATGATTATCCATGGCGAGAAGAAGCAAGAAACCATTTTCATAGTTAAATCCCTACGAATCCTATTTACATTTAAAGGTTAAACTAAGCAAATTTAGTTTGTTATCATGATTCGTATTCAGCTTTTAATAACTGTTACTCTTTTTCACGACATGTTAGAATATCTTCTTAAATAAGTGTGAATCTTCCTAAACGTCCAGTTTAAAAGAAAGTTTCAACAAAACCGTAGAATCAACCTCAAAATCATGGTTGCAGCAGTAGCTGCAACCTAGTAAAGAGCAAACTACAGCTCAAAGTAGCCAAAAGCTAAGAATGTGTTTTTAAAAAAAACAAAAAAAAACAAAAACTCCCCAGTGATAAAAAATTGCCATATGACAAGGATTCAAGAATTGTAACTATTCTTTCGGTTTATCTTATAAGTAAATTTATGGTGATTTCGAATAAAAGCCTGAAATCCCCTCAAAAATGGTGTCATATCGAAATAAAAAGTGCACTATTAGAATCAGCATGGTCGAAAACCATGTACAGGTGAATTAGAGTTGCCCACCTTAAACAACAAGGAAAATCTCTTTGCATTAGTAGCGCTCTCCTTTTTTTCTTTTTTTTAAGGGCTAGTGGGTTACCAGAACATCATAGAGAGATGTTAGTGGCTCATTTAAAAGCTGTTTCTCATATATACATGCTTTTTGTAAATTCCACCATCAGAAAGTGCCATATGACACTAAAAACGACACAATGTGTTTTCAGTAAAGATCTAGTTTTGTTTAATCAAATATCATCAGATGGTTAATTTGCACTAGTTTCATCGATATATGTTAGATAGATTATGATGCAGTAATTTTTGTTTGTTTTAAGTTTCAACTTCGCTCTTTACTTTCCTTGAAAAGCTTTGTTTTTTTAGATTAATCTCTATAACGATCCCCGACTTGTATATTTTGCACTTCTTTAGCTTGTCGTCAGCAGCCCTATTGGAATCTCCCGTATGGAAGACTCAACTTCTGAGACGCGCAACATCGTCCCTTAAAGCCTTCTAATCTTAATTTAAAACTACTCTAAGCTGAAATTTAGATTGTTCAAAGTCAACACGAAGTGATTGTAAATCGGTAGTTTAAACTATTAATTTAAACTAACATGTTACGTTAATCCAACGAGATTCGAAAACCTTAATTAAAGCATGGCAATGACAGTGAATACAGATTTTTGTCTCAAGATAGATTGCAATTGATTTTCTGCTAATGGATAACGTAGTGGATAGCCACTTCTTTTCCCAATCTACAGCAAGGATTGCGAAGATATTGATTCCCTACTATAACAGTCAGGGAAGGCACGGATAGTTGTTGAATAAATAGATATAGCCATTTTTTCTTTATATAATTTTCTAAAAAAGCAAACTGTACTGTAATGAAGTGTTCAAGCTTAGAGCTGAGTCCATTTTTCGAGACATGGGCTCCCAAACTTTGTGAATAGAAATACTTACTTTGTCGTAATATTGTACCCTAGTCAGTAATTCGGAACATTATAATAGAGGGACTGCCTCACTAGTTTTGCATAGTAGGTTAAAACAAAAATAGATGGACTTAACCCGCAAAGATTAAGAGTTTGTGCTCTGGAGGGAAATCCTTTAGTTTAACAGTACTGTGGTAACTACTGCAACATCTTACAAATACAAGAATTGAAATTTAGTCGAACATGAGTAGAAGTATATTTCAAAGAGGAATATCTTAGCGAATTGAGCCCCAATCGCAGTTTTATTGATAGCAAATTAGCGATTTTAATTATTGTTTCTAAAGAAAGGAAAAAATTAAAAAGGAAGTTACAGCTTGTGTTTTACATTTTTAACTATAGTTACATCCTGTCAGCATATTAATAATAAAGGCATGAATTACGAAGATGGGAGAAATACGTTGTAAAATGAAGGACATATACTGACAGATATTAGGTTTCAGCTATACGAGCCCTAGGCTCGTACAAAAGTGTATATTAGGAAGGGGGACTTGAAAACAGTTAATACATAAGGTAGATATAGATTATTGGAGATAGTAAAAATGTTAAAACTAAACATGAATATAAATTTTATACTGAATAAGTCGTATGCGCTTTTGATACAAATTCAACTCAAAGACTACTCTGAAAACTTCCAAAATTAACAGATAAAGTGGCTGACTTTACGTCAAATGGCCTTTTTTTTTTAGCTTCCTACCTAAAATAGCTAAGGCTACCTGATACGATATAGTATTTCTTCCTAACATTGCAACTAAAATTAACAATACTTGTCTATCATGGTACTTGTCTGTTATATAAAACACACTCGAGAAATGAAGTTTGGTTAATGCTAATGACATCAAACAAAACATGACGAAAATATAATAGTTTAGAAACAAATTTGGGCTACGTTTTTGCACATTAAGAGGGGGGGGGGTAAAGCATAGCATATATTAATTTTTTTATTATTAACAAATGGGTCACAAAAAAACAACAACATACAGATCTCCAAAATACGTAACCTATACCTAACCTAGCCAAAATACCAACTAAACACTTCAATAAAATATAGCTATAATTTATTTTCCAACCCAGCGAAAGCTAATTTTCTGGTATAAAGAAGTTGCTTGACCAGTTTCTTGTGTCATGTTCGCAACATTCGCGATCGAAATTCTCGAGTATGTTTTATATAATAGACAAGCACCGCTATTATTCAACAAAATAGTGTTGCCGATCATTAATTCGAAATTCTCGAGTATGTTTTATATAATAGACAAGCACCGCTAATATTCAACAAAATAGTGTTGCCGATCATTAATTCGAAATTCTCGAGTATGTTTTATATAATAGACAAGCACCGCTATTATTCAACAAAATAGTGTTGCCGATCATTAATTCGGTTTCGCTAAATGGTTAGACCGGGGTCGCGTAATCTCGTCGCTTGCGGCTATTCTCTACGCTGTTTATATTTCTGATAGCTACCTTGCCAATGGTGGATTTGAAATATCCTGTCTACTCGAATTGATATTAAATGAGCAGGCGTTTATTAGACCGTATAAATGCGGTGTGGCGCTTTGTATTATTCGTGTTTGTAATCACATGTGTCAGCATCTGAAAAAAAAACTTGAAAAAACTTAGGGTTTCGCCGACAGTGTCACCTAATTGTTTTTTAAATGCAATGACCCCGGTTGTTAAGCTACACCACAGTTCATATATAATCCAGTATGATCATTCTCTATCTCACCCATTATAAAAACCCGGACCGGGGTGCGAGTGCTCCGGAGAACGTTTCTGCAGATATAAACATAGGCGAAGTCAGATTAGCGGGAATGCAGGTTAGTCTGTTTCCATCAAAGTGCATTGAAACAATCGGAATCAGACTAACCCGCATTCCCGCTAATGCAGAAATAAGTGGGAGGAGCTTTTTGTTCGCAACGAGAACGAAGACCAGAAATGATCTGCGATAAGCTTACTGGTGAATTCTGTCTACTGTGAGCTACACAAAGGCGTGAGAGAAGACTCCCCTCTTCGCCGAGCTTTATAACAATGGTGTCCCTGAAGACTCGATCCAAAATGAATGCCTCGAGTATAGTCAAAGATACTGATGCAACGATGCAACGTCAATAACTTATACAACTTTCAAAGCCTTAACAAAAACACAAGCAGTCCTGTGTAATATGCGAGGATGAAACTTGAAATGAACGAAAACTGTGGTTTCTCTATTTATTTAACATACATCTGCAACGTTGGTTCAAATAAACTGACTCATAACATATTCCTATGTTTCTAGAGATTTGAAAAACAAGTGCTTTATTGAAAACACAAAATCGACGTATCAAAACACGATTAGGAGCAGAAAAGTCACTTACCGTGCAGAAAATAAAAAGACTGGTTTGTAAGGATTTCAATATCCTTACGTCGGCCGTGAAATTAGTAAATTTTAGTGTACAATTTTAATTTTCTCAAAAACTCAAGTAAGATCCGAGAGTAACTAAGATAACTTCGAGAGTAATGCTGCTGCAGCCCCTCCAGTAACGTGGTCCGTGAGGAGGCTAACGGGCAAGTTCTTAAGTGTATCATGATTATGTAAAAAAAAAATGGTTGATTATGCAAGAATATACTAGCTAGCATGTTTTGTGGTACTTTTCAATTAGCTCGAACCCTTGCAAGAAGTCAAGTTTCGTTAATGCTAATGAAATAAAACAAAATATAATGAAAATATAATAGCTTTTACCCCCCTAAACCCCAAAAAACAAAAGTTTAAATATTGTAAACACACTGACTAACCTCGGTTTGCAACCCAATTCTCAATTGACAGATACCTGTTTGACTAGTTTCTTAAGCATCTTCCGTATACAATATATCGTGTGGGTTCCAGCTAATTCACAAATTTCCCTAAGTTTAACAGTATCGCCCTACCCGTAGGTGCTAAAAAGCTGAATACTTAAAACAAGACATTTTTTAATTCCTCAATTCAAATTAATGACATATTTGACCGAAGTGCTAAAAACTTCACGTTTAGAAGTATTTACAAAAATGAAATGACTAAAAAAACTTATTATTAAAAAGAAATTAGACAAGAGACTGAGTAATTTCTTGTTAATAATAATTAAGAGATAATTTTAAGAGAGCTGTTGCTTTCCTTGCAACAGCCAGGATCGAACCTCCATCCCGAAACTTTCTACACGCGGTTGTATCCACTATGCTGTTACATGGTATCTTATTTGAATATTCAAAGTATACATGATAGAAAATGTAAGAGAAAATGACATCATAGCCCAGGTAAGAAAATCTCACTCAAATATTATGTTGCTCTTTACTTTCACATTTAAAATAACAAAATTCAGTACAAGCCTAGAATTGGGGCTATTGAGAAGGAGACTTGTTAAGAAAACAATTCCAATTCAGAATATGCAGAGAAATTGTAGTTGATACATTTTGAAGGTGCTTCCGCAGTGCTTCAACCCCCCACACCGAATGTGCAAGCACATTGACCAAATTATGATAGTTTTTACTTGGTTTTCGATGAGCAAGCGCTAGTTTTTTATAATCCTAAAAGCATAGAAAAACATAATTAGTTGGTTTATTTGTACTAGTTTTATTGATATATATTATATAGGCCGCGAAGAAACAATTTTTGTTTGTCTTAAGTTTCAACTTCGCTCTTTACTTTCAGTCTATAGCATAAAGTTCTTTATCCATCCTTCACAAAACAATACATATTTTTCAGGAGCGTTTGTTTTTCAATGAGCAAAAAGCTGTTTTTACTCGGCCGACTTTGCCTGAAAAAGTCATAATGAAGACAGGGAAGTAGATGATAAATCATCTATTGACTAGCAGAAACTAGAAGGCTACTGTAACAAAAGAGAGCTGTTTAAGGGCTCATTTAAAAGCTTATATTTATACCTAATCACTTTTTATAAATTTGACTTGATAGCGCATTCCCATAAAGTGCACTTTTGGTTGTTTCCCCCATTTTTTTAAATGAAAAAAGTGCCCTTTTCAATGAAATGGCCAAAAAAGTGTTTTTCAAGACCTAAACAGGAGCAAAAAACAGAGGGGGCAAGGACGTCCATTCCCCTCAATTACCGCCGTTAGAACTAGCACACAGGCTTCCTCGCCGAGTGAAGTTTGAAGGTTCAATTCAAAACTGTTGATCATTCAAGCTTAATTTTTGATAGATTTTCAGTTGAAAAGTCTTAAGTTTAAGTTTTTTTTTTCGCAATAATCTTTTACTTTTAAGATGAGTAGGCGATTTATGAAACTTGCTAGGAGGGTATGGAGGGGAAATATATGTGAGGTGTTTTATAAACCTCCAGTTTAGGGCTTTGAACGATAATTATTGCAGTGGTATCGCTCTATGCTTCCAAACTCTTCTACTTAATAATTGGTATGAAAAGTGCTGTGTTTAGTGCTGTAGTGCTTTTGGATGGTAAAATTGATAAAAAGCACGTAGATATGAGTAATATGTTTAAAATGAGACTTCCCGGGATATGCTTTAAAAAATAAGTGCATCGCATTTGCAAAAATAGTGGATAATCCGAAAAGTAATCATAAGAAGGGACAAACCATGATTGAAAAAAAAAAAATCCAAACTGGAATCGAACGCATGATAATCAAATTTGAAGTCCAGCGTTGTACTACTTGAACCATGCCTCTAATAATGTAATTTAATATATTGGTTTTTGTAGGAATTTAATTGCGTAATTTGTGAAGGGGAACTGGAGGAGGAATTTGCGGGAAGTGTTCTTGCAAACCTCCAGTTAAGGGTTTTGGACCATCATTATTACAATGATACCGTTTTATGCTTCAAAAATTTTCCGCTTAAGAAGTGGCATATCAGTCTAAGAAGTTCTGGTAGCCCCCTAGTCCCAGCCTTCCACTTGAGACATAGCAACAAAAGTGCCGTTTTTTGTGCCATTTGAAACTTGCAAATGGTGGAATTTATAGGAAAAACGTAGATATGAGTAATATTTTTTACATGAGCTATCAAAAATCTATCTAAGATGTTCTGGTAGCTTGCTAGCCCCACCCCTCGAGAAACGGCATAAAAAGTGCCTTTTTTCGTGCCATATGGCACTTGCAGATGGCGGAATTTATATAAACCAGGTAGATATGAGAAATAGGTTTTGAATGAGCTCTTAAGCATCTCTCTATGATGTTCTAGTAACCCGCTAGGCCTGGAAAGAAGAATAAGAAAAAGAGGCCTTTAAACATTTTTTAACTTTTAGTTACTATGGGCTATGGTTCGCTCATTACTAGGTTGCAGCTAATGCTTAAACCATAGCAAATAGTTCATTGCAAATTTCCCCCAGAAACTAATTACTGTTGAAATCTGTGAAACCTAACAGATGGTAGAATTTTTAAAAACCTAGTAAATATAAGCAATATTTTTTAATTGAGCCATTAACCATCTATCTACGATGGTGTGGTAACCTGCTAATGTTTCAGCAGCTTACTGGTGAGCAGACGATTTTTGAAGCTTACTAAGGGAGTTGGGAGGGAGAGGGTACGGGAAGGGTTCTTGTAAACCTCCAGTTAAGGTTTCTAGAACATAACTATTACAATAGTACCGGTTTTGTACTTCAGAGCTTTTTGACTTAAGAAGTGGCACCAAAACTGTTGTTTTCAGTGCTATATCGCACTTACGAATGGTAAAATTGACTTTACTATTATTGCGCAAATATTAGGTGGCACCCGTACCATAGCACAAAAGCACGTATATATGAGCAATAGCTTTCAAATGAGCCATTAAACATCACTCTTATAAGTTCAGCTAGCCCAATAGCTCCAGCTTTTCCACTTGAGATACGGCACCAAAAGTACCGTTTTTAGTGCCATTTGGAACTTGCAGATTGTGGAATTTATAGGAAGAACGTAGATATGGGTAACATCTTTCATAAGAGCTATAAAAAAAACCTGTCTACGATGTTCTGGTAGCCTGCTAGTGCCACCCCTTGAGAAATGGCACAAAAAGTGCCATTTTAGTACCATATGGTACTTGCAGATGGTGATATTTATCAAAAGTACGCAGATATGAGAAATAGCTTTTCAATGAGCCATTAAGCATCTCTCTATGATGTTCTGGTAGCCGGCTAGGCCTGTTGAAAAAAAAAAAAAAAAAAAAAACGGGAGACAGATCAGTGTTACTGACGAAAAAGTGATTTTCCCAGTTGTTCAAAAAGGGAGACTGTAATTTCCCTGTTAAAGGTTTCGGCCTTGCTGATTCCAATGGTACACTTTTCATTTTGTTCTGATGCCATTTTCGAGGAGTCTGAGGCTTCTTTTCGCAATAAACTTTTACTTTTAAGACAAACCGAAATAATAGTTACCTTTCCTGAGTCAGCGTCAGATGGCAATTTTTTTTCACTAGGCAGTTTTTCTTAAAAACACGTTTTTAACTTTTGGTTATGGGCTGTGGTTCACTCTTTACTAGGCTGCAGCTACCGCTGCAACCATGATAATGACAAACAACACTTCCTATCGCGCACTTTTAGGTATTTCAAATTTTTGCTTTATCTGCCGCTACTGTCGAGTAACAGCGCGTTGATGTGGAGATAAACCTTATCAGACTAAAGCAACTGATGTCGTTCTATACAGTCTTCTAGGTTCGTCTCACCCTTGGATTCTAGCCCTTTGTGATATGGGGCAACACTGAAAAGTATGTTTTATTGTGTCTTGTTGTCTTACTTAATTTCTGTCCTTTGGTGTTTGTCTTTCTTACTTTGTAATCCATGCTATTTCTTCATTTTGGGCGGGAAAATAAAACTGTTACTTACTTAGCTACTGCAATGGGGAATAAATGAATTCTTGAACGAACAGAAATTAAAATCAGTTATATAAATTATAATAAAATAAAATATAATCAATTCAAACAGCACACGATTAGGAATTAACACGAATAGGAGTAGGACCCCCGAAGTCGGTTAAATACCATCGCATCATTTGCGATTTAATGAAAAATAAATATATATTAAACAGTTTTTCATTTATTATTATAATTGTGTTATTGTTTATTATTATTTATATTATTATTACAAAACTTCTTATTAATGATTCAAACAATCAATCCAGTTTTATCAATCTGATATACATTGAATTTTCATTCTTGCTTTCTTCCTTTGAAATACTCATTTTAAAGTATTTCAAATCATTTTTTGAATCATTTATTGATTCGTCAATTCGTCAAAATTTGGCTTCAACGAGTTAAACTAATTACTTAAAAAAAGCAATGTTCACTTTTCAAATTTATATTAATTTTCTAAATATTTGTATAAATAGAAACAAAAGAAAGCTTTGACAAAAAGTGCCGTTTCAAAACTGTACAATAAATAGAAAGTCACAAATATGACAATTCTAAGAAATTGTTTGGTATTTGTGTAGAATCCGGTAAGCGCACAAGAATTGTATTGCGAAGACACCCGGTATTTCATATGAAATAATGTATAAACAAAGGATCTCTCAGTCCGGAAAGTATTGTTAAACTTTAGTTTTTGGGGGTTTAAGGGGAATAAAAGGTACCTAGGTTGGGTTAGGTTAGGTTACGTATTTAATATATGCTATGCTTTTCCCCCATCCTCATAATGTGCAAATATATAGTCCAAATTTGTTTCTGAACTATTATATTTTTATCCTATTTTGTTTCATTTCATTAGCATTAACGAAACTTCACTTCTCGCATGCTTGCCGGATTCTATACAAGTACCAAGAATTGTTTTTTCTCTTCTTTAACCTCGATTATGATTGTGATTTTCTTTTTTGTTGTTAATTTTTCGACAAATGAAAATTACACGGTTCAAATCACAAATATTTTCAGTAAAGCATAAACGGCAATCGAACCTTTTGGAAGATTTGATGATGGTAGTTCATATTTTATTGGTGGCAGCTCTTATTTTTAAAACTTGATAATCTTTGTGATTTCATTTATTTTTGTGTTGCTGACTATATAAGGAGAAATAAAAAATATTTTGAGGGACGGTTGCTCTACTTTGATTTATGGTTAATTATGTTTGATTTTGGTTTTATTAACTCATTTATAGTATTTTATAATCATTTTAAATCTGAATTATCATATGAAGTTTTTTCTACCTGTTTTAGGTTTTAATATGGCTCTTTACGTTTCTTTGAATACAGTTTTTCCTCAAATCTTTTTTTTAAATTAAAAGTTATTTGAAACATATACTAAATTGGAGTTAGATTATTGAGCTAACCGTTTTAATTCTTTTATCTTTAAATTCTTTGGAATTTAGAAATTATACTTTTGCTCCTTGTCGAAATTATAAGAATGCGAGATCAGGACTGTATACAAAGGCTGGGCCTCGATGTCCAGCCTCCCTACCGAAATATTAAAAATCTCCAAAATTTCTGGGTAATCCATTTCTAATTCAAATTATCGAATAAAATTATTTTTTTATTCCCCCCCCACCCCTGAAAAAAACTCCTGCGCACGTATCTGTACGAGATACGCCCTTCAAACAGTTTGTGGTAACGAACTGTAAGTAAGGAGCGACACGGATCAATAGTAACCGAAGCTCTAAACAACGGAATTTTAACATCAATGAATATATCGAAAGAATTAGCTTATTATGCTGATTCCCAATGTATATGAGGTTCATTAAGCTTAGTGTTACCCATAAAAGGCTACTAGCCTGAGAAAATTTTCCTGATTTTTGAAAAAGAGGGGAACCACTCCTTAAAAACCAAAGAATCTTAATAAAAATCACATCATCAGATTCAGCGTATAAGAGAACCTTTCTGTAGAGGTTTCAAGCTCCTATCTACAAAAATGTGGAATTTTGTGGTTTTTTTTTGTCAGAAGAAAGATCACAGATGCTTTTTTTTTTCCAGGAGTGATCGTATTGAATCAATGACCCTAGAACATGGGGAGAGGATTCACTTGAACAGAGATTACAAGTTCTAGTGCCATTTTTCAGTGGCCAAAAAGATTGGAAGGTAATTAGTCCCCCCCCTCACACGCCCCTTTTTTCCCAAAATTGTTCGATCAAAATTCTTAGATAACCATTTTGTTTACCATAGTTGAAAGGTCCCAAAACTTTGCCCTTTGAGCTTGCATGACCCCCCCAGCCCCTGGGGATAGGTCTTTAAGTTATGGAATTTACCCATTGTTTACGTCTAGTATTTGCTATTGGGAAGTATACAGACATTTTACGGAGGGGGGATTTTGTGCTTGGGGTGGGTTTCCATAAGGATAATTTTCCGTGTGGAGGGATAGTTCCGGGGGTGAACTTTCCAGGGGAAACTTTATACTGGGGGGCTTTGACAGAATTCCTATACGAAATTCTTTTTATTCAACTTAAATTCTCTTTACCTATTCAATTTTGCATGTTGAAATGTTGGGGGTAAGTGTCCCGGGGGAATTTTCAGCATGTTTGGATTTCCGGAAAATAATTTCCACGGAAGGGAGATTTCCGGAATGATCAGAAAAACGATTAGACCTTAAAGTCTTTCGTCAAATGAAAGTATGCTAAGGAGAATTTTCCAGTATCTGAATCCTCTGCAAGAAATTTTTGCAGAGGGAGGATTCACAACGAGGATGGAATTGTCCGGAAGGAACATTAGGGAGGAGGGATGTTTTTACGTGGAAGGTTTCTACGGAGGAGTTTCTCGTAAGGGGAGGGAATTTTTCATAGTGAATGAGCCATATTTACCAGCATTATTTGAAAAATCATAAGAAATTAAATTAAAAAAAAAACAAAAAAAAAACAAACAAGATCTTTCAACTGAAAGTAAGGAGCAGCGTTAAAACGCAAAACGAAGAGAAATTATTCCGTATATGAAAAGGTTGCCCCCCCCCTCTTCGTTACCTTGCTCTTTATACTAAAATTTGACCGTTTGTCGTATTTTCTAAGGACGACTCCTGAAACACAGGGATCGTTTAATTGAACAGGAAACTTTTCTTAAAAGTGCTAAAAACAGCGTGAAGAGCAAGGTATTAAGGAGGAGGAAAATTGGAGGAGGAGGTATAAGAGCAAATTCATACTAATTTCTGTTCATTTTGAGTTTTAATTTTGCTCCTTACTTTTAGTTGAAAAAACCTGTCTTTTTTTAATTTTTGTAGATACGACTATGACACTACTGTTTACGCTGTATATAAAAAGAACTGATTCAGCAAAAACGATTCTTCTTCATTCTTTTCATTGGGTAGCAAACAAGAAATATTAGACGTCATTGTTCATGTTATTTAAGTTGTGTTCAACAGTTATTCTTCTGAAAAATACTCATAAAACATAATGAGAATCACGAGCCTCTAGTAATAACTCTTTTTAGAACTCATAGTATTTTAATCTCCCCAAATGTTTTCTAAAACTTCGTAAAACCAGAAGAAAGGCGATTATATTTGTTTATCTTTTTAATGGAAAAGACGATTGTATTTTCGAGAACAAAACACAGCATCTGAAAGCATATAACTACTAAAACCGGAATATATCTCTTTTTCTTGAAACTGCCAGTATTGTATTATGCAAGGCTTTTAGGGTTTTTAGCAAGCTTTCTGTTTTATTATGAGGAAAATTTTCGGTATAAAAAGCTTATCTCGAAGTTCTTTTAATAGATGTGAAGCAAACGTATTGGAAAGAACTCATACCAAGCTTTCATACTTGATATATTTTGGAGCAACACAGCGATATTAATATATATTTAAGGCCTAAAGACGAACAGTTGAATGACGCTGAAACACAGAGAAATAGAAAGACTACTTAAATAAAAAAGTTGTGACTGAAACAATATTTGTTCCTTGTACTTTCTAAATATTTTACACTGGAACCAATAAGTATATTTTCGTTGTTTTTTCTTGCTTGGAATATTACAGAGCCTGTTTTATGCACTTGACTAAACGCAGCTGAGTAAAAAAAAAACAAAAAACGAACACCTGGGCTTACCAGAATTGGAGTCTGCATCATTCTGCCTTTGACCGGTTTTGCTCCTGCCTGGTCTTGGGAGATGGAGCTGCGGTAAGTATTTCTCTCGAAACTGCCGGTACTGTTTTTCGTATTCCTAGAAAAAAAAAAATACTGGAAGGCAAGACAATGTTATAAAGACAAAAATAAAACCAAGTTCAAATTCTTTTACCTAACAAACATGTAAAGTGCTAATACTAAAATTCCATGATACTAGTGAGGAAGCCTGTTAAGTGAACTCCTTTATGAAGATCAAAGAAAATTTCTTTTGTTCCATCAAAAATACGAAATTACTCCCCCCCCAAAAAAAGGACTGTTCCCTTAAGTTAAAACCGACCCTGCTGCCAGGAGAAAAGCAGGGTAGGCTCACGGAAACTACAACCTTGGAAATACTCATTTACGAAGAGAAACGAGCTCCCTTACTTTTAATCGAATTCATTATCCGTATTTGCTCGTAAAATAGTCCACAAATCTTAACAAACGCATCTTCGACCCAAAAAGGAATTTATTCTCAATATTTAACTTTTTCATGTTGAAAAAAGCCTAAAGGCGGGCTCGAACTCGTGACTCCGAGAGTGGGAATCAAATACTGTATCATCGGAGCTAGCTAGGCTTTTTGGTTGGCTGTATACCTTTGGTGATTTATTTTATACTTACACGCGGGTTTATCATAAACGGGTTTCCTCTAGAGTTACAGACAGTTACCGATTATCTAAAGTAAGGTTCGTTATACCAATGGAAGATTTTGGCGAGAAGAGTGATGGTCGAGGAAGGGGCACTCCCTCCCCCATATAAAAAATATTTTCTGTTCGTTTTTAGTTTTAATGCTGCTCCATACTTCCAGTCAAAAAACTTGTTTCTTTTTTATTAAATAACTATTTAAGAACGGTTTATGTGTATTGACTGCAGAATATTTTATTTTTGGTCTTAAATAATTATAAATTCAAAAAACTAAAAATGAGAACAAAAATAAATCAAAAAGTTAAGAAATATCCTTTTCTACGTAGCAAAATTTTTTGTTTATGCATTTTATTGCTTTTAGGAGTAAAATGGTTTCTTTAATTTGTTTTTTAAATATCTTAGTTTACTTCTTTAGTTTTAGATAAATCTTGCAATAAAATCGTATCCTTTATCCTTCATGCTAAGGAATCAGGCTTCGTGCCAACCACTCTGGTTTTTAACATTAAAAAAAAACAAAAAAAAACTCGCCTATCTCTCCTTCAAAATACCATTACCAGGGCACTGCCTTTTAAAATGGTGTTTGGCGATAGCTTGAGATACGATCTTCTTTAATCCTATTTGGTCTACACAGATGAAATTAAATAAAGTGTATAAAAATTCTTCTATTCTGAAACTAATTGAGCAACGTAAAAATATAAGGAAAAAGTAACTGAACCAATGTCCCTATTTCTGCACGTTTTTTTTTTCAGTAAAGCGGGCTAACTACAGGGAACTTATGTAGTTAACCATGCAAGAATATAGCAAAAATCAGGAAGTTCTCCTGAAGGCCCTTTCCAGTTTCTAACAGAAAGTATTACATCTTCCTCCTGGTAAATAAAAGCTAGGGTAAGGCAAATTCATCATAATTCTGACTGCTGGTGTTGCATGACATATCCTAAAACAGATGAAAGTGATAGCTGACTTGGCCATCAATCAGGATCAATTGCAGTTATCTGTGATAGCACAGAGGGAAAGGGAGCATAAGTAACTGCTGTTTATTTGCTTTGACTTTAGGATTGCCTAATCAAAAAAAAAAAAAAAAAAAAAAAAAAAAAATGCCAGAAGTTGAATTATTCAAAGTATTTTACTAATAGTATTTCGGTTCTTTTTTTTTATTGCAATAAGTGACAAATGCCCTTCTTAGCCCAAGGATACACTTTAACTCTAAGGAGATTGAATTTGGTAGTGGGTTTTAACCCTCGCCAAATTACCCGGTGTGGGTCACTTGGTTGTGAAAATAAGTCCAGCCCCCGTCTCTATACTCCTGCAGCAATTTTCCTAAGTGCTCCTCAAAGTGTCGGAAAGGCAGATCTCCGAACAAATTGACTACCCCAATTCAAAGTGTGCTAACGCAGCGGGCGCACTGAAGGCCTGGGGAACCATCGGCTAATTTCAGTCCGAGAAAATATCATCAAATTGTTGGACCGAAAAAGATCAAACGATTCTATGGTGTTCCTGGTAGGTAACGTGCAAACGAAACTGGTTACCTTGGTGATAAATCAGAAAGCCACTATTACGTCCTTTGCAGTGAACCCGCTCAAAGAAAGCCTAAGGATAGGGACCTGGAACGCATTCTGTAACTCAACTGTAATTAAGTGAGTTGTGGCCCAAGCTTTCAACGTCACGGACTTTTTTCGTTATCAAGATAACTGATACGAGTGAACAAGACAAAGAAACTTACACGACTCGGTCACTCACTTTAAAGAAAATAGGACTTAACCTTTTGCTGGAATTTAAACCAGTAAAAAAAAAAAAAAAAAAAAAATCTATTTTCTTGATGAAATTGTGATTCCTGTTTGAAGTTCAACAAATCATTGAAATTATTAAGATTTATATATTTTTCAGTAAAAAATTTTTAATGCTGAATATAAATAGTTTTTATTAATAAAAATACTTTGGATTTCAATACTAGATTGAAATTTTTTGAATATCATATTAAATTTGACTATGGTTCCATTTAAAGTAATATGTTCAATAGAAACTCAAATCAAACATTGGAATTAGAACAGAAAAAGCGGAAGCTAAATATATTTGTATTTTGAAATGAGTTGAGTTTACTTGTCAACAAAACGCACACATAGAAATTTATGCATACACATTTCTGGCTTATAATTAACAAACAGAAGACAGGAACAATGTAAAATTTAAGAACATATTTCATAAAATCATTTTTGTAGTATAGTTGCTTAGGTTTCGCTGGGAAACCGACGCTTCCACAGACCACGATGCTGGGTGGAAACGTTTATCACTGAGCGGGAGAAGGGCCGGTTATGGCTTATGTTGGAACTTGGTTATAAAGGACCTTTCCTGGCTGCAATTATTGTATATAATTAGTTGTGACGAGATAGATTTAACCTGAGTGGTTGTGAAAGTGTTTATCCCTGTGATATTTCTGATTATCATGGATATAATTTATGGCTTATATTCATTGTTTGTTTATCAGGGTTACCACCGGTACTGATTCATCACCATATTTGTTGATTTTACAGTAAATCCTGTAGCCCTATTGAAATTTAACTTATTCACTATTTAAAAAATTGGAGATAAAATAAGGATCTGGAAATTAAACATGTTTGTGCATCAAAAAATTGAAATTTCAATTCTGATTTGTAAATCAAATATTCTTGTTTCTCAACAAACTGGAAATTCATTATTAATTGGGGAATTCCAATAAGACCTTAAATATTCAATTCTGACGATTTTCAGCTATTGAAATTGCCATTTTTTGTTGACAAACATCTAAACAATTTTTGTTGAATTTCAAACACTTTCAAGAGGTCGCTGATCTCAATCAGAATGATTAAACTTGAATTTATCAGTCCACTAGGACTTCAAACAGAGGACTTCCATGATATTCTAATTAAACTTCTTCGATCACTGATCAGAGCAGAATAAACTTTTATATTCTGAAAAACTAATGAAAAAGCAAACCTACTCGTCAAATTTTCATTAATTTCTTTTTTGTCAAGAGATGCAAGATCTTAGCGGCTTAATTAGCCAGAAAATGGGCTTATAAACAATTTGCATATACCTGATTTTTGTAATCTGTAACCATGTATTAGACCTAAGCGTGTGTTATGCAGACACAACAAGACAAGAAACAATAGCACATTCTCTTTAAAGGAATCGCACAAGGTCACCTCATGTGAATGAGGTGACCTTGTGAATTGACTCATGTGAATTGCGGTCACCTCATTTTTTCCCCAGAGCCATCTCATATGGAACTGGTGGTCTTAAAATTTTTAAAGGGGGCTTAAACAATTGAAACTTCAATGTTCTAGTGCCATTTTAAGAATCGAAAGTGATTGGGGGCAAACAGCCCCCCTCTCTTGACTTTTTTTTGCTATTCGGTCCTAAACTAACATCCATAGACATCCGAATAAAATTTTGAGATAGCCAAATTATTCAAAATATTCGAAAAGTTTAATAAATATCCCTCTGGAGTTGACCAGACACCCCAAAACCCTGGGACAGGGGCTGTAAATAATGGAAATTGGCAATTGTTCAGCATATGTTTTATAATAAAAAAAGGGATCTTGAGCTATAAAGAATGGCTAAGGGTATTACATTGAAACTTGCAGGAAATGTTAATTAAATTCAAAGACACAGCGCGAATCTATTTAGTCAAAATGGCGTTTCTGCGGTAACTTAGGAACGGTTAAAGGTATTAGGTTGAAATTTTCAGAGAGGTATTAAGTAAAAACTTACAGGGAGTGCTGAACTAAACCAGACACTATGTGTATCCAGGTTGCCAAAAGGACGTATCTGTTTATGTCAGGAAAAACTAAAGACACTGGTTTGAAACTTCCAGGAGACGTTAAAAAAAAAAAAAGTTGTCAATCCAGTTTCTCAAAATGGGGTATGATATCTGCACTATTTCAGGAACGTCTAATAGTATTAGTTGAGAATTTCAGCGAATGCTGACGGGGATAATCAATTAATTCAAAGACACTGTGTGTATTCAGGTTCTCGAAATGGCGTCTCTGCAATAATTCTGGAACGGATAAGTGTAGTACGTAGAAACTCTAAAGGAATGATAGTGTTGTCTGAAATTAGAATACACTCTTTGCATCCAGGTTGACAAAAGGATGTATCCATAAGATCCTAGGAACCGCTAGGGGTACTTAGTAGAAACGTTAAGGGAAGGCTGAGGGGGATGTTAAATTAAACCGTAAAGCCCTATAAGCATCCAAGTTGTAACAAGGGCTCTCAGGAAAGGTACTAACTTGAAACTTCAATGGAATGCTGAAGGGATTAAAACTTAATCTTAAAGACACTATGTGCATCCAGATTTACATAAAACAGTGATTTGTCAGTGAGCCGTCGTAGAAATAAGGTCAAAGGAGGCCGAATAATTTGCAAAAAGGGCATGGATTTGAATCCAGCCAATAGCAAATTAATCAAAAGAAAAATACCATTATTTGGTGATTTATAGTAATATCTATATTGTTAGAACCAACCTAACCACCTATGAGTAAAACTATTTGGTGGCGTTGTAGGCCATGTGGCACCAATTGGGGGGGTATTTTTCCCTAGATATTTTTCCCTTTTCGAAAACTACCTTTTTTGGTATTTTCATTGAAAAACTCCCTTTTTGTTGTTTTGATGAAAAAATACGAAATAAACAAAATTGGTTTATGCGGCATAAGAGGCTTATGAGGCTTTTATGGGGCGGTGTCTTTGCTTCTAAGAAATCCTAAAGCCATCCTTCGGTGGATTTACTTCTAAGGAATCCTAAAGCCATCCTTCGATGGCTTTGCTTCTAAGGAATCCTAAAGCCATCCTTCGGTGGCTTTGCTTCTAAGGAATCCTAAAGCCATCCTTCGGGGGCTTTGCTTCTAAGGAATCCTAAAGCCATCCTTCAGTTGCTTTGGTTCTATGGAATCCTAAAGCCATCCTTCGGTGGCTTTACTTCTAAGGAATCCTACAGCCACCCTTCGGTGGCTTTGCTTCTAAGGAATCCTAAGGCCATCCTTCGGTGGCTTTGCTTCTAAGGAATCCTAAAGCCATCCTTCGGTGGCTTTGCTTCTAAGGAATCCTAGAACCATCCTTCGGTGGCTTTGCTTCTAAGGAATCCTAGAACCATCCTTCGGTGGCTTTGCTTCTAAGGAATCCTAGAACCATCCTTCGGTGGCTTTGCTTCTAAGGAATAAGGTCCACAGATTTCCTATCAACCTTGATTCCTTCTAAAATCATAAGATTTGAGTTTTTAAAGCCAAAAGTCGAAGAAAAGTTGAATCAAAACAAAATTAAGGCGTTTTTTTTGGTAATTAAGATCAGTAATAGACAGGTCTTCTGCAAAATCTTAGAAGCCTAACAAACACTGGCGGATCCTGGGGGGCTGGGGGGAGCCCGCGCCCCAAGATCTTTTCTGGAGCCCTCGTTCCGTGTTTTTTTTTCTATTTTTCCCTCCTTTTTAATATAAAATTGTGTAAAATTCTAATTTAGCTACTTTTTGCTATCTTGGAAAGGGGTTAGGTTAGGAAAATGGAACTTTTGGGAATGGGTCTACAGACTAAAGTATGTCCCGGGAAGGTATTTTGATGTACCTACCGCGACTCCTTCTCCTTCTAGAGGGCCTTGACCATTGATGACCTTTAAAATCTTTGTGTTATTAAATTGAAACCTTGCAAAATAGATCTTCTGTTCAAATGAAGTGCAACAAAACTGTTTTCAGCTTCACAACGTTGCTTAATTCCAATTTATGAGGTTTCAAACAATCCATAAATACATTTCCCAAATTTAGAAAACATTCATAGATTTGGCTTAAGGTTCTACTCAAACATCAGGAATTGCATTTTAAGAACTAAAACCAGAGAAAAAGAAACTGATAACTGAAAATTAAGGTAAAATGTTGCTTTGTCAAAGTTTCAATAGGTATTATAGACCTGTGAAGTAGGCAAATTTCTAAGACTTAGAAATCAGAAGAGGGTTAACACGGGAGATTGGAAATACCTTCCAATAGTGTGTTTTTGGCCCTGGATTCATTACTGTAAGTTTCATTTTCCGGTACTGTTCTATTAACTGGGCTCTTTTATATAGTGCTAGTCTTGTTAATGCTAATGAAATAAAATAATGAAATAAAATGGGATGAATATATAATAGTTTAGAAACAAATTTGGGCTATATATTTGCACATTAGGGTGGGCGGGGGCAAAGTATACCATATATTAAATACGTAACCTAACCTAACCTAGGTGTCCCCCCCCTAAGCCCCAAAAACAACAATTTTAAATACAGTTCTTGCCTTTGTTTATATCCCAGAAGGCATTGTAAACCTGTTTTCATCAGTCGTCTCGATCTACTTCATGACTGGCATACATTGCCGTATTCAAAAGAGCCCGGTTAATAGAACAGTACCCATTTTCATAGCGTAACCCCTTTCCAAGATAGCAAAAAGTACCTAAACTGTAAGTTTACCCTACTTTCTACTATAGCCGAGAGTCCCTCATCTAGAATTTTACCCATTTTCCCAAATTATTTAAAACCTCATGGTCAGGATTCAGCAAAGTTTTGGGCTAAAACACACTTTGACTCTCCTTGGCCTTGGATGGGCAGTGTCGTGAAGAAGGGTGCAATATTAATGCAGTTCAAAATCTTTTACCTTATTCATGTAGGAAAAATCTGGATCTTGCAATCCATCTGTCAGTTTTACCATGCTGTCCATAGGCATGGTTAATCTTCCCTTGGAATAACTTCTCTTAATCCCTAGTCCAAGTTGGACATCTGGGCTATCTCGACCTGGTGAAAAAACGCGAGATGTACTTGGTCCTGACTCAACAGGAAGTAACCTTCTTATTTCTGGAAAGCAATCCTGGGGTGTGATGGGTCTAACAGCTTTCCGAGAACCGTCAATTAGAGAGCCATAAGGTAGGCTCTCTGGACAACCTTGTGATTGCTCAGGTTGAGTAAATCTTTGTGTAAAACTAGCTAATGCCTGAATATGCTCCTGGGATACAGGTGGTGAAAAGCTTTTCACTTCAGCTTTTGTTGTAATTTTGCGAACATTTTTCACTGAGAAATCTATAGGCTCACTCTGACACCTGATTAATTTATTGCTCTCTGGTGAGTTTTGAGAACTACTCGGTCTTTCTATTTTAACTTCAGAATACAATTTCGGCATATAGTCATCTTTCCGTTCTGGCAGTGGTGGGCAACTCTCTCTACCATGCTTACTAACTGTCGCGACGTATGCACTTTGCAATCCACTTAAAATACCATCCACTTTTTTCCAAACAGATTCACTATCCTCCATTTCGACGACAAATCAACACATTCTATTTTGAATCGCAGCGAATGAACCTCAGACTGAACTTGCTTGAACTAGGAAGGTGTAATGTGATGACGAAATAAACCCAACCCTTCCAAACAGCTGGTCTAATTTTAGACTGCTTTGTTACTTAATTACATAGGTGTATGCTGTAAAAAGGGGAGGCGATTTACAAGGAAAGAATTTGATGAAGGGGTTATTTTTACTTATGGGTTTAACATCCGGAGGTAATGATCCAAATGTACATGCCTGCCATTTAGCTGAACTGGATTCCGTATCATATTTAATTTTGCAGCTGGCTCGGATATTGTGGTGTTCTTTGTTCTACGGCATATGCTTTGGATATCATTGTTCTGTAGCAATCTTGGATAGCTCTGTAGCAATTTCTGTAGCAATCTTGGATCAGCAGTTAATTTCGAATAAGCCTTCACAAGGGGGTCGTAGCTATAAATAATTTCTGAGACCACACTGGCTAATCATGATAAAACAAAAAATTGCGAAGAAAGGAAGAAAACGAGTTTGGTGTTTTTATTTTAAGGTTTGGGTTTTTATATTTTTTTTTCAGTTTTATTCTGCACTGAGGACGGTCAAGCGGAGGTCTTGACCGAAATATTTGCATAATTTTTCAATTTTTTCACTGGCTGTTAATTGTTTTCGTTTTCTTCCTTTCTTCGCGATTTTATGTTTTGGTCATAGCTATATCCATTGGGACTTCAATATTTACAAATAATTGTTTACATAAATAATACTTAAATATTTTCATAAAGATTACTAAAATTTTTACATAAATGTTTAATAAAAACATACCTACACCGTAGATTTCAAATCAGCCTCAGCTAAGTGTCTGCGTATACAGAACGTATAAACCGGTTATTGTCCGGTTTCGCGATCTAAATTCTCAAGTGTGTACTGGCTTGCAAGGAAGTACCAATCCATATTTAGGCGTGTAGGCAAAGTGGGGACGGTATCTTTGGATGTCTCAGCCAATCTCCCACCTGCGATATTTGAATGTTTTCTGTTTATTCTCTGTTTATTTTGCCGATTTGGAAATTGTATATTAACTAAGAGTTAAAGAACCGAAGTTTACCCATACAAGACCAGGGACGGTATTTACTAAGGGGGCAAGAGGGAGCCAGTGCCCCAAGACCCCATTTGCCGATTTCTAAAAATGAGTAAGAAAATCTAAAGTGTTTACTAAGTTCTGGAAAAAAGAATCCCTATAAACATTTGCTATTTTCAACGGCTCACTAATTTTAAATCTCATGATTATCTTGAGGTCTTCAAAAATCTTGTCAAAACTAAGATATGCCTGCATAATTCAAGTATCCACAGAAAAAGATCAGTTTTCTTTAGAAAACCTTTGTCTTTATGGTAGGCCTACTATATGGCTCTTTTTCCCTTTTTAGCTGTCATTTTCACTTGACATGGGGAAATTGGTCCAGCTTTGCCCTCTCCACCATGATTTGGCGAAATTGCACCGCTGTACAAGACCCTTATTTTGTATATCTCTTGTTTCAGCAATCAATTAGTAGTAACTGTTGCGGCTAAAACACCAACCGGCAGTATTGCTGAACGTACCAACCACTTTTTGAAGCGTCGCGTTATTTTTTTTTTATCAATCTATTGCCGCCCCCCCTCCTATATTTTTCTCTGGTGCCCTCATGTCTTATTTTTCTCAGTTTTTCACTCTTAAAAAAAAATTGTCAATTTGGTCAATTATTTGCGTCTTTGTCACATTCCCCCCCCAAGATTTTGCTTGTTGGCGCCCATATATATATCGTGAGAACTAGCTTTTGATATTTATTACAAATCTATGAAATTCATTAAGTTTAAAGCTACGCACAAAAATTATGAGCCTGAGAAAATGTCCTGACTTTTTAAGAAGAGGGGAAACAAGTGGCATCAATTTACGAAATTGTAGGACGGGAATGTACTCGTCAAAATTGAGTGGGGTTGTTGTTTTATGATGTATGAAATATGTTTTTCTTTCATTTTTTAATGAAAATACAAAAAAAAACATCCTTCAATAAAAAAAAGGAATGTCTAGGTGGGGCTGAATTCTGCCTACACCCTTCCAACTGACACCCCTAGAGAGAAACACAATCAAAAGGGAGAGCGCTATTGATGAAAATCATAACATCAACTGCAGCATGTCAGAGAGCCTCATTGTGCAGGTTTCAAGTCCCTGTCTCCAAAATATGAAATTTTGTGTTGCTTTTTTTCCGAGAATGCTGATCTCAGTTATGTGTTTATTATATTTGTCATATAATTATATGAGACCCTAGATTTGTAGTGATCCACTTCGTCAGACGGTTCTCATTTACATGTACCGCAGTCAATAATTTTTACTTTCTTGTTATGCTTACTGTTTGCTGAGTCTCGGTATTGTTATAGTATTTGAGAATTACGTTAATTGGTTCACGTTTCATTTACCCTCTGATTTGATTTATTTAAAAAACAAAGTTCTTTTGGCGGAAGTAAAGAGCGAAGTTGAAACACGAAACAAAGAAAAATTATAAGTTTACAGCTTATCTAACATATATCGATAAAACTAGTGCAAATAAATCAACTGGTGATATTCCCTATGTTTGCAGGATTATAGAAAACTAACACTTCATTGAAAACCAAAGACAATATTGGAGTTTTGGCACAGTAAAAGTAAACCATTTAAGGATGCTTTTATCAGTATAAAAATAAAGCATTTTAGGATTGTTGTTTAACTTTTTTTTCGTTTAATTTAGCATCAGTTCTGCCCAATGAGCTCAGTTCAATGATTTACTGTCGATTTGGATATTCAAAGGACACTAAGATTGTTTTATAGACAAGTTTGAAATGAACCAATCTTGATATTATTAGGACTACATAATAATTTTGTAGATAGCCATCTTGTTCAGCGTAGTTGATTTCCAGATAGAAAATATCTTTTTGAGGAGGACACTCCCCCACAACACTCGGGGCAAGGGTAAGTTATGCCCTGGGGGCATATAAAGTTTTTTATAGAAGGTGTTGTCGCAAAAACTTCAAAACAGGCTCATTCGATTGGAAATTCAAAGGGCCAGTGCCCTTTTTAATAGTCAAAAGTGATTGGAGAGCAACTAGCCCCCCCCGCCACGCCCATCATTCCCCCAAACACATCCAATCAAAATTTTGAGATAGCCATTTTGTTCGGCGTAGTTAATTTCCAGATAGAAAATATCTTTTTGAGGAGGACATTCCTCCACAACCCTAAGGGCAATAGTTATAAGTTATGCCCTGGGGGGCTTATAAGGTTTTTATAGAGGGTATTGTCGTAGAAACTTCTAAAAAGGCTCATTTAATTGAAAATTTAAAGGGCTAGTGCTCTTTGTCATAATCAACAGTGACGGGAGGGCATCTAGCCCCCCCACGCCCATAATTCCACAAAACACGGCCCCTCAGAATTTTTTGAGAACCGTTTTGTTCAACGGAGTTTATTTTCTCACAGAGAATATTTTTTTGAGGAGAACAATCCCCCCCCCCAACCCTCCGGGCAAGGGGGTTACGTTATGCCCGGAGGGCCTATATGGTTTTTATAGGCGTTGTCATAGAAACTTCAAAAAAGGCTCTTTTGATTGGAAATTCAAAGGGCTAGTTCCCTTTTTAATAGCTGAAAGTGATTGGACGGTAACTAATCCCCTCTCACGCCCACCTTTTCCCCAAACACATCCAATCAAAATTTTGAGATAGCCATTTTGTTCAACGTAGTTTAAATTTCTGGAAATTAGGTCTTTGAGGATGACAACCCTCTCACAGCCCTCAGGACAAGGATTGTAAGTTATGCCCTGGGGGCATATAAGGTTTTTATAGAAAGTGTTGTCGTGGAAACTTAAAAATGGGCTTATTCGATTGAAAATTTAAAGAGCTAGTGCCCTTTTTAATAGTCGAAAGTAATTGGAAGGTATCTAAAACCCCATCCACGCCCACCATTTCCCCAAACACATCAAATCAAAATTTTGAAATAGCCATTTTGTTCCACACAGTTAAAGTTCAGGAAATTATGCCTTTGAGCAGGAAACTCCCCTCACAGTATTCAGAGCAAGGGTTTTAAGTTATGCCCTGGGGGCATATAAGTTTTTATTGAAATCTTTGTCGTAGAAACTTGAAAAAGGGCTCATTCGATCAGAAATTCAAAGGTCTAGTGCCCTTTTTAATAGTCGAAAGTGATTTGAGGGCAACAAGCCCCCATTTCACGCCCAGCCCTATTCCTCAAACACATCCAATCAAAATTTTTAGATAGCCATTTTGTTCAGTGTGTTGTGGATTTCCAGATAGAAATTGTGTTTTTGAGGAGGACACTCCCGCACAGCCCTCAGGCAAGGGCTGCAGGTTATGCCCTGGGAGCATGTAAGGTTTTTATTGAAAGCGATGTTGTAAAAACATCAAAAAGGGTTCATGCAATTGAAAATTGAAAGGGCTATTGCCCTTTTAATAGTCGAAAGTGATTGAAGGGCAACTAATCCCCCTCTCACGTCCACTGTTTTCCCAAACATATCAAATCAAAGTTTTGATATATCAATTTTGTTCAACGTAGTCGAAAGTTCTGGAAATTAGGTCTTTTAGGAAGATAACCCCGTCAGAGCTTTCAGTGCAAGGGTTGTAAGTTATGGCCTGGGGGCATATAAGGTTTCTATAGAAAGTTGCTGTAAAAATTTTAAAAGGGACTCATTTGATTGGAAGTTCAAATTGACCTTTTTAATTGTCAAGAGAGAGTGAAGATTAATTAACCCCTATCTCACGCCCTCCATTTCCCCAAACACATTGAATCCAAGCTTAGAGATACAAATGAATGTGCATTGTCAGTTTAATATGCATATACTGATATTTAGTAATCAAAATCTTAATATTATTTGATTTATTAAAGTTATAAAAGGAAAAACATTTATATTTTTTTCAGTAAAGTGCAAATTATGTTCTGACCTTGGGGAGGCATAGGGGTTTTGAGCCCTATTCCCGTTAATTTCTGCTCGTTTTGAGTTTGATTCGGTTATATATAGAGTAATTTTTATTTGTTTTGGGTTTCATTTATTTATCGATGCTGATTTGTGGTATATTCACGCTTGGTAGATTATTTGATTTTATTTTTGCTCATTTTTTGTTTAATGCAGTTCTTTACTTTTCTTTGAAAAACTTGTTTTGTGGAAAAACTTTTTTTAATTAATTTGTATCATAACTTGAAATTCTCCGTTGTATAGAGTGAAATAACCGGATCTTCAGAGTGTATATTATGGTTTATTTGTTCTTCATTTCTGGTAATTCTGGGTGAGACCAAGATGTTACCCGATAAATCAATCCATTTCTTTGTATGCTGTTTAATGACTTTGCACTTATTAATACAATGTTTACTTTTATGCCTAAGATTTTAAGATAAATTTAATTGTATATTGAAAGTTACTGAGCAGCGTTATAATTGGTTTGTTGTTGTGAGGATATCTACTCGCTTTTGAGTAGATCCCCCACAGCCCTCAGGGCAAGGGTGTTAAGTTATGACCTGGGGCATATAAGAACGATGTTGGCACAATGCATTATTTATTATTTTTTTTCCTTTAGATCAGGGCACTTTGTATCGAAGAAATTGTCGTAGAAACTTCGAAAAGGACTCATTCATTCAAATTGGAGAGGCTTGTGTCCTTCTTAATAGTCGAAAGTGATCGGAAGGCAACTAACACCCCTTCCATGCCCACCATTTCCCGAAACACATCCAATCAAAATTTTAAAATAGCCATTTTGTTCAGCGTAATTGATTCCAGATAGAAATTATTTTTGGGGGGAGGACACTCCCACAGCCCTCAGGGCAAGGATTGTAAGTCATGATCTGGGGGCATATAAGGTTTTTATAGAAAGCGTTGTCGTAGAAACTTCAAAAAAGACTAATTCGTTTTTTGAAATTCAAAGGACTAGCGATCTTTTTAGTAATCAAAAGTAATTGGAGGGCAAATAACCCCCCTCGCACGCCCAACATTTCCCCAAACAAATCCAATCAAAATTTTGAGATAGTAAATATGTTGAACGTAGTTGAAAGTTTTTGAAATTAGGTTTTTGAGGATGACATCCCCCCTCCCCCCACATCCCTCATGGCAAGGGTTGTAAGTTATGCCCTGGGGGCATATAAGGTTTTTATAGAAAGCGTTGTCGCAGAAACTTCAAAAAAGACTCGTTCGATTGGAAATTCAAAGGGCTAGTGGCTTTTTTACTTGTCGGAAATGATTGGAGGGCAGCTATCTCCACTTCCAAGCCCACCATTTCTCTAAGCGCATCCAATCAAAATTTTGAGATAGCCATTTTGTTCAACGTAGTTGAAAGTTCCGCAAATTAGTTATTTGAGGATGACACCCCCCCCCCCCACCGCCCCCGGGGCAAGGGCTGTAAGTTATGCCCTGGGGGCATATACATTTTTTATAGCAAGCGTTGTCGTAGAAACTTCAAAAAGGGCTCATTTGATTGGAAATTGAAATGGCTTTTTAATAGTCGAAAGTGATTGGAAGGAAACTAAAACCCCTTCCATGTCCACCATTTTCCCAAACAGATCCAATCAAAATTTTGAGATAGCCATTTTGTTCAGCGTATTTGGTTTCCAGATAGAAATTATAATTTTGAGGAGGACATTCCCATACAGCCCTCAGGGCAAGGGTTTTAAGTTTTGCCCCGGGGGTATATAAGAACGATGTTGGCACAATGTATTATCTATTATTTTTTCCTTTAGACCAGGGCACTTTGTATCGAAGAAGTTGTCGTAGAAACTTCGAAAAGGGCTCATTCAATTGAAAATTGGAGTGGCTTGTGTATTGTCAGTTTAATATACATATACTGATATTTAGTAATCAAAATGTTAATATTATTTGATTTATTAAAGTTATAAAAGTAAAAAAAATTATATTTTTTCAGTAAAGTGCAAATTATGTTCTGGCCTTGGGAAGGCATAGGGGTTTTGAGGCCTACTCATGTAATTTCTGCTCGTCTTGAGTTTGACTTCGTTATTTATTGTAATTTCTGTTCGTTTAGGGTTTCATTTATTTATCGATTCTGATTTGTGGTAGTTTCACGATTGGTAGATTATTTGATTAGATTTTTGCTCATTTTTTGTTTAATGGAGTTTTTTACTTTTCTTTGAAAAACTTATTTTGTGGAAAAGTTTTTTTTAGTTAATTATCTTAATAAGTGCAAAGACACTAAAGAACATACAAAGATAATGGCTTGATGTATCAGGTAATATCCTGTATTGCTCAAAATGAAAACAAATAAACCGTAATATGAACTCTGGAAATCTGGTTATTTCTCTCTTTGCAAGGGACAATTTTAAGCTATGGTACAAATTCCAAGGCGTGTCTGTAGTTCTAATACTATCAAGATTGGTTCACTTCGAAATTGTCTAAAAAATAATCATAAATATGCTTTTCAGTTCAGAAACGAAAGTCAATCATTGGACTGATCTCATTGCGCAGAAGTGATGCCAAATTCAACGAAAAAAGAAATTAAGCAGCAATCCTAAAATGCTTTATTTTTATATGGTTAAAGGTGTCCTTAAATGGTTTACCTTGACTGTACCAAAACTCCTATATTGTCTTGTGTTTTCAGTAAAGCGCTAGTTTTCTGTAATCCTACAAACATAGGGAAATATCAGCAGTTGATTTATTTACACTAGTTTTACTGATATATATTAGATAGGCTGTGAAGTAATAATTTTGGTTCGTTTTAAGTTTCAACTTAGCTCTTTACTTCCCTCAGAAATCTTTGTTTTATAAATCACTCTTTGCCCTGTTTTAATTAAAAAAAACACATAGAAGGCACAAAATCACGATTGATAAAAAATAATTGATACCGATACGCCCAACACCGACTTCGCTCTTTACTACCCTCAGAAAAACTTTGTTTTTCAATGTTTTGTTGTTCAAAACTTTTAATTAATCTTTGCCGGTTTTAATTAAAAAAATTGTTAGTTAGAAACCTCAGTCACTTACTTGCTTGCAAATCCTGTGGACATGGCCGGTCATAAATTTTGAATAAGTTTTGGTCTACAATTGCCTTCAAATGGCTCACAGAACTGATAGACTATCTGAATTACCCTTAATGTATGACTGTCTGCTTTAGTTCTCCCATAAAATGATAGAATATCATGAAGAAGTGAATATAAACATTTTTATACAACTCTGAAAAAGTTATGCCAGCTTTTCCTCTCACGGAAACTATCTCGCTTTTCAAACAGTTCGTGGTAACGAACTGTAAGTATGGAGCGACCCGGCTCAATGGTAACCGAAAATCTAAAAAACGGAATTTTGATACCAATAGACACATCAAAAGAATTAGATTTTAATTCTGATTTCAAATATATAAATTTCATCAAGTTTAATCTTACCCATCAAAAGTTACGTGCCTGAGAAAATTTAGCTGATTTTCAAAAAAAGGGGGAAAGCCCCCCTAAAATTTATAGAACCTTATGAAAATCCCACCATCATATTCAGCGTATCAGAGAACCGTACTGTAGAGGTTTCAAGCTCCTATCTACAAAAATGTGGAATTTTGCATTTTTTGCCAGAAGAAAGATCACGGATGCGTGTTTATTTGTTTTTTGTTTTTTTCTTTTCCCCAGGGGTAATCGTATTGACCCAGTGGTCCTAGAATATCGTAGGAAGACTCATTGGAACGGAAGTTAAAAGTTCTAGTGCCCTTTTTAAGTGACCACGCTCATTTTTTTTCTCAAAGTCACCCAATTAAAATTTTGAGATAGCCATTTTGTTCAGCATAGTTGAAAATCTAATAAATATGTCTTTTAGGATGACTTAATTCCCCAAAGTTCCCAGGGGAAGGGCTGCAAGTTATGAACTTTGCCCATTGCTTACATATTGTATTGGTTATTGGGACGTATAAAGACATTTTCAGGAAGGATTTTTTTTGTGGTGGGGAAGGGGGGATGGAGGAGGGGGATACTGGGGAGACTATGTCCGTGGAGGATGTTTCCTTGTGGTAAGGGACATTTCTATGAAGGGGGCGCCGGATTTCCAAGCATTATTTAAAAAACGATCAGAAATTAAATAAAAAAAAAACAAGTTTTTTCAGCTGAAAGTAAGAAGCAACATAAGGACTTCAAACGAACAGAAATTATTACGTATATGAGGGGGTACTCCCCCAGGTCAATACCTCGCTCTTTACACTACAGTTTTTTTTAGTGCTTTCAAAAGAGCTATCTATTCTAATTAAGCGGCCTTTGTGATTCAGGAGTTTGTGAATAAATTTTTTTTTTAACTTTTAACGTAAAAAGCGTGGTATTGACTAAGGGGAGAACTCCCTCATATACGTAATAACATATACGTAATAAAAAAAAGCAATAAAAAAAACAAGCGATACGGCTCAATAGTAATCGAAACTTTCAAAAACGGAATTTTGGTGTCAATAAATGTATCAAAAGAATTGGCTTATATTGCTGATTCTAAATATATAAATTTTATTAAGTTTAGTATTACTCATCAAAGGCTACGAACCTGAGAAAAATTACCTGATTTTTTAAAGAGGGAGGAAACATCCCCTACAAATGAAAAAATTTGAATGAAAATCCCACAATCAGATTTAGCGTATCAAAAAACCCTATTAAATAGGTTCCAAGCTCATATCTGCGAAACTCTGCAACTTTGTATTTTTTGCTAGGAGAAAAATATACGAATATAGAAGTTCGTTACGTAAGTTAAATTGTAAATTACGTCAGAACCAAATTTAGAGACAACCATTTACCAAAAGAAAAGTAAAATTTTTATGCAATTTTTTTTTACTTATTAAATGACGGTGAGCCAAAATAAAAGCTGCATTAACTAAATCGATCAGAAATTAAATAAAAAAACAAGTTTTTTAAACTGAAAGTAAGGAGCGACATTAAAACTTAAAACGAACAGAAATTATTCCTTATATGAAAGGGGCTGTCCCCTCAACGCCTCGCTCTTTACGCTAAAGTTTGACTCTGTCTCACAACTTTATTTTTTAAAACAATAAAAAACTTTAGCGTAAAGAGCGAGGCGTTGAGGAGGGGACAGCCCCTTTCATATACGGAATAATTTCTGTTCGTTTTAAGTTTTAATTTCGCTCCTTACTTTCAGTTTAAAAAACTTGTTTTTTTATTTTATTTAATCTACTTAAGAAGTCGCACCAAAAGTGTTGGCTCCAAATTGTGCTATATAACACTTATGGATGGTAGAATTGATAAAGAACCCATAGATATTGGCGATAACTTTTAAAAGAGTCCTTAAACATCACTATAAAAAGTTTCGATAGCCCACTAGCCCCAGCTTTTCCACTTGAGACAAGGCACCAAAAGTGCCGTTTTTAATGCCATTTTGGAACTCGCAGATAGTGAATTTATAGGATGAGTGTAGACATGAGGAATAGATTTTATATGAGCTATTAAAAATCTGTCTACGATATTCTGGTAGCCCGGTAGCCCCAACCCTTAAGAAATGCCACAGGAAGTGCCATTTTTAGGGCCACATGGAACATGCAGAGGGTAGAACTTACAAAAACACCTAGATATGAGAAATAGATTTTGAATGAGCTATTAAGCATCTCTCTATGGTGTTCTGGTACTCCCCTAGCCCTGAAAAAAAAAAAAACTAGAGACCGATCAGTGCTACCCATACAAAAATGATTTCCCTTGTTGTTCAAGGCGAGCGACTGTAATATCCCTATATCAGGTATTAGACCATGGTGATTCTAATGGTGCAGTTTTCATTTTGATCTAACACCATTTTCAAGGCGTTTCAGTGTTTTATCTGAAATCAATGTAAATTCCTTTTCGCAATTAACTTTTACTTTTAAGACGAAACGAAATAATAGTTACTATTCCTGAGTCAGTGTCAGATGGAAATTCTTTCACTAGGCAGTTTTTTTTCCAAAAAGTGTTTTTCAGCCTTTGGTTACTATAGGCTGTAGTTCGCTCTTTACTAGGTTGCAGCTGCGGCTGCAACCACGATTAGAGCCCAAGATTATATTCTGGTTTAAAATCTGGATTAGACTGGCTTATAATCTGGGAATAGCCCACATTATAGCATGGGAAGGCATTTTCAAGTTATAATCTATACTACCAGTAGAGGGCGTATATCTAATACGACCTAAACAGGATTACAGCCAATCAGAGGGCTACAATACGACACGTACAAGACCACACACTCTTTCTAGACCAATCACAGAGCTAGAAATACTGACGTGTGTTACATCACCAGACTCCCTTAAATTTCAGCATTGAATTTACGTAACTTCTTTATGACACAATTTCACCCCGTGAACATTCCTTGATAACATATTATAATTAATTTCCAGACAGGATGATATGTAATTGATACAGACATGAATTACGTTGAACTTATAGAGCTTCGATTGTGTAAGAATTCATGACAGAAAAATCAATAGGCTTCATGGGAATTTAAAATGTATCTGTGCACAGTTGCCAGAACAAAGGAAACGTCAGAGATTAATTGACATTTTAGGGGATTATTTGGGATGAAACAGTTTGATATATGTGACTTGACCTACCTTTACTTCTTGGCTGTGGTCGCTATAATAAACAAGTACACAATATGGGATTAGTGAGATGGTCATGGATTTGAACCATCAAGGACCGCAACCACCAATGACCCTGGCCACCAACGACCTCAACCTCCAAGCTCCCGTCTCCCCAACCTCCAAGGAGCCCCCTCCCTACAGCTTTTTGGGCACATCCCCCCATTTTAATGCGTTTTTTTAAGTTTATTTTTTAACATGATAATTTTATTTCAACTTATTTTTTTACATGTCTTACAATGACATAAAACATATTTAAAGTATAAGCAATTCACATTTAAGCTAGATTTCTAAACGTATGTAGATGTGTTTTGTCTGAAACCTATGATTTGGGGTGGTTGGTTTACTATTTCGTACTTTCCTGACAATGATTTGGAATGTTTTGTTTGCTATTTTAGATTTTTCTTAGCTAGGTTTCTTAACCTTTCGTAGGTGTGTGTTGCATGAAACTTATGATTTGGGATGTATAGTTTGCTATTTTAGAGTTTCCTGAGCTAGATTTCCTAACCTTTCGTAGGTGTATGTGGTCTGAAACCTAGTATTTGGGGGGCTTGGTTTACTATTTTGTACTTTTCTGAGCTATGTTTCATAGCCATTCATAGGTGTATGTTGTATGAAACCCATGATTAACTTTAATATTTTTTTTGGGATGTGGGTGATGATCCAAGGCCTGATTGGGTTCATTTTTGTGTATTTTTTAAAAAAGTTGGGTTTTAGCTTTCAGAAATATGAACATCCCAGTCTAAAATACATCTGATTTTATTAATAACATTTGAGTTTTTTAGTAAAGTTGGGTTTTAGTTTCAAAAAATACGAACATCCACGTTTAAAATACATATGATTTTGTTATTACTATTGGCTATTTTAATAAAGTTGGGTTTTAGTTTTCGGAAATAAGAACGTCCACGTTTAAAATACATCTGGTTTTATAAATAATATTTGATTTTGTAATAAAGTAATTTCTTTG
The DNA here is from genome assembly GCF_049724085.1 of Artemia sp. Qi Xiang Cuo. NCBI lineage: Eukaryota > Metazoa > Arthropoda > Branchiopoda > Anostraca > Artemiidae > Artemia > Artemia sp. Qi Xiang Cuo. The sequence continues at coordinate 17,535,919 of NC_142813.1, read as the reverse complement.
TCGAAATCAACGATACACAGTGGGTTGTTTTCTTCAATATTGTTTAAGAATTATTAAAGATCATGACTAAGAAATTGATCGATAATAAAGACGTAGATGTCAAGAAAGAAATTCAGAACAATCCTTAGAAATCCCTAAAAATTTACTAGTGAGACGATTATGGGTATGAACCATCAAGAACCGTAAGCACCAATGAGGTGAAGTTTTATATTTTTGATGAGTTTGAAAAAAAATAAATAGCGTTAATAATTGAAATGAAGGCACATAGTTTGTCACTGTGCCAAAGAAGAAAGTTTATCGGAAGAGGAAGTCAGCGTAGGGATATTAAAAAATGGGGTGTTACCTGCAGATGCAATATACGTTTCATCTTTTGAATCAGTTTCATAAAATAATTCGTCATATTCTCTCTCTCTCGATACGAATAATAGTTCAAGCGTAAATTTTCTGTAAACATACTTTGATTTTTGTCATGCTTTTTTTTCGTTTTGTCGATGATTTTAGTTTAATATAAACTTTCTAGTACCACTTCTTAGTAAGATTCGGGGGTTAAGTTGGAGTAAGATCCTCCCGCAGTAACTTATTGTTTACCGTTAAAGAACCGAGGACAGTGAAAATAAAATCGAATGGGTTAATGTGATGTTTGAATTCAGTATGCTAATAGGTTATTGAATTTGACATGTTTTTTTCGCTTTGTCGATGATTTTAGTTTAATATAAACTTTCTAGTACCAGTTCATAGTAAGATTAGGGGGTGGAGTTAGAGTAAGACCTCCACACCGACTCATTGTTTACTGTTACAGCACCGAGGACAGTGAAAATAAAATCTGTTGTTCGAATGGGTTAGCGTGATATTTGAATTGAGTATGCTAATGGTTACGTTTCATCATGAAAATATCTTAGAATTTTGAAGGTATAGTAAGAAAGGCTTGCAAAAACATGATAATATCACTAGTACTAATAACTTACTGCGCTACTAGGCCATCTAAAGTCAACAAAAGTACGTTTTGTGAAGAAAATATTAGAAAATTTATAGATTATGGTATGAATGACATTCAAAACATGAAATACTACTACTACTATTATCAACTCGCTGCAACATAAGGACACCTGAGGCCAATACAGCTACGTTTTATCTAGAAAATAACGGAAAATGTTTAAGGCATAGTACAAATGGCTTGAAAAAAACATTAAAATAGGGGGGAAAACGAAATACCAGACAAATTTAGTAACTGAATTTAGTGATTTAATGAGTTTGGGCTTATAAATTATTTTTCCGCTCTTATAAATTAGGAGTAATGAGAGATTACGCTCTTTTTTTAGGGGGCGTGGGGATAACGAAATGTCGGAAAAAATTTAGTAACTGAATTTAGCGCTTCGTCGATGATTTAGTTTAATAGAAACTTTCAAGTACCACTTCATAGTAAGTAAGATTCGGGGGTTGAGTTGGGCTGGGATCCTCCCACTCAAATAGGATAATTTGGTTGCGGGGGCAACACTTTGTTTTTTGTATTTTTTTTCGCTTTGTCAATGATTTTAGTTTAATATAAACTTTCAAGTACCACTTCTTAGTAAGATTCGGGGGCTGAGTTGGAGTAAGATCCTCCCACACTGACTTATTGTTTACTGTTAAAGCAGCGAGGACAGTGAAAATAAAATATGTTGTTCGAATGGGTTAATGTGATGTTTGAATTGAGTATGCTAATGGGTACTTTCTATTATGAAAATATCTCAAATGTTAAAGGTATAGTAAGAAAAGTTTGCAGAAACATGATATACTACTAGTACTAACAAATTACTTCGCTACTAAGCCATCTGTGGTCAATGATTATAGTATGAATGACATGCAAAAACATGAAATACTACTACTACTACTAGCAACTCGCTGCAACATAAGGACACCTGAGACCAATACAGCTACGTTTTATCAAGAAAATATCTGAAAATGTATAAGGTATAGTACAAATGGCTTGCAAAAACATGAATATTGAACTACCATTAACAACTCACTGTAAAATAAAGACACCTGAGGTCAATACAGACGCGTTTCATCAAGAAAATATGTGAAAATGTGCAAGGCATAGTACAAATGGATTGCAATAAACATGAAAATAGAACTACTACTAATAACTCACTGTAACATAAAGCCACCTGAAGTTAATACAGATACGTTTCCCAATAAAATATTATCAATAAAATCATATGTATTTTAAACGTGGGTGTTCTTATTTCTGAAAACTAAAACCCAACTTTATTAAAAGATCAAATATTATTAATAAAATCACATGTATTTTAAACGTGGGTGTTCTTATTTCCGAAAACTAAAACCCAACTTTATTATAAAAAAATATGCAAAAATGTACCCAATGAGGCCTTGGATCATCCCCTACCTCCCAAAAATATATTAAAGCTAATCATGGGTTTCATACAACGTACACTTATGAAAGGCTATGAAACCTAGCTCAGAAAAATGCGAAATAGTAAACCAAGCATCTCAAATCATAGATTTCAGACAACATATACCTATGAAAGGCTAGGAAATCTAACTCAGAAAAGTTCAAAATAGCAAACTAGACATCCCAAATCATAAGTTTCATGCAACACACCTACGAAAGGTTAAGAAACCTAGCTAGGAAAGTCTAAAATAATAAACCAAACAGCCCAAATCAGTTTTCAGACAACGCACACCTACGACAGGCTAAGAGACCTAGGTCAGAAAAGTGCGAAATAGTAAACCAAGCACCCCAAATCATAGGTTTAAGACACATATCTACAAACGTTAAGAAATCTAGCTTAAATGTGAATTTTTTATGGTTTAAGTATGTTTTATGTCATTCCAAGACATGTAAAAAATAGTTGAAATAAAATTAACATGTTAAAAAAAATCAAAAAAAGCTTTAATGTGAATTTTATATGCTTTAAGTATGTTTTATGTCATTCTAAGACATGTAAAAAAGTTGAAATGAAATTATCATGTTAAAAAAAAGAAAATAAAGTTGAAAAATAAACTTCAAAAGAAAAGTATAAAAAAATGGGGGGATGGGCTCAAAAAATTGGAAGAAGGGGCCCCGAACATCCTGTTTAAAATAGATCTGATTTTATTAATAATATTTGAATTTTCTTAATAAAGTTGGGTTTTTGTTTTCAGAATTATGAACAACCACGTTTAAAATACATTTGATTTTATTAATAATATTTGATTTTTTTAATAAAGTTGGGTTTTAGTTTTCAGAGATATGAACACCCCCATTTTAAAATACATCTGATTTTATTAATTAGATTTGATATTTTATTAAAGTTGGCTTTTAGTTTTTAGAAATAAGAGAATCCGCGTTTAAAATACATATGATTTTACTTATAATGCTTGACTGCTTAATTAAGCCGGGTTTTTTTTTTCAAAAAAAGAATATATAAGTTTAAAATACATGTGATTTTATTAATAATATTTGATTTTTTAATAACGTTGGTTTTTGGTTTTCAGAAATAAGAACACCCACGTTTAAAATACATTTGATTTTATGAATGATAAAGTTGATTTTTTAATAAATTTGGGTTTTAGTTTTCAGAAATTAAGAACACCCACGTTTAAAATATGTATGATTTTATTAATAATATTTGATTTTTTTATAAAGTTTGGTTCTAGTTTTCAGAAATAAGAACATCCATGTTTAAAGTACTTTGGTTTTATTAATAATATTTGATTTTCTAATAAAGTTGGGTTTTAGTTTTCAGAGAAAAGAACATCCCTGTTTAGAATACATCTGATTTTATTAATAATATTTGATATTTTTAATAAAGTTTGGTTTTAATTTTCAGAAATACGAACATCCCGTTTAAAAAAAATATGATTTTAATTAATAATATTTTTTTAAAAATAAATTTGGGTCTTAGTTTTCAGAAATATGAACATGCACGTTTAAAATACATCTGATTTTATTAATAATACTTCATTTTTTAAAAATAAAGTTGGTTTTTAGTTTTCAGAAATATGAACACCCCCTTTTTAAAATACATCTGGTTTTATTAATAATATTTGGTATTTTAATAAAGTTGGGATTTAGTTTTCGGAAATAAGAACACCCATGTTTAAATTACTTTTTTTAAATCTCTTAGAATGACATAAAACGTACTTAAAGCATAAAAAATTCACATTTAAGCTTTTTTTTCCACATGTTAATTTTATTTCAACTTTTTTTTACATGTCTTAGAATGACATAAAACATACTTAAACCATAAAAAATTCACATTTATTCGATGTATCTGGCAAAGGATGTTGATAAAAAAAAAAAATTATTCACTCTGATACTTATATTTTGTCAATTTTATCCGACATATCCGACAAAAGATGTTGATAATGAATTTATTCCCTATGATACTTAGATTTTGTCAATTTTATCCGATGTATCTGGCAAAGGATGTTGATAAAAACATTTTATTCACTCTAACACTTAGAATTTGTCAATTTTATCCCATGTATTCGAGAAATGGATGTTGATATAGAATTTAGTCACTCTGATTTTGTCAATTTTATCCAACATATCCAATAAAGGATGTTGTTAAAGCATTTATTTATTCTGAAATTTAGATTTTGTCAATTTTATTTGATGTATCTGACAAATGATGTTGATAAAAAAAATTATTCACTCTGGCACTTAGATTCTGTCAATTTTATTCTATGCATCCGAGAAAAGGATGTTGATATAGAATTTAGTCACTCTGATACTTAGATTGTGTCAATTTTATCCGACATATTCGATAAAAGATATTGTTATAGCATTTATTCATTCTGAAATTTAGATTTGGTCAATTTTATCCGACATCCGACAAAGGATGTTGATAATGAATTTATTCATTCTGAAATTTAGATTTTGTCAATTTTATCCGATGTATCTGCCAAAGGATGTTGACAAAAAAAAAATTTATTCACTCTAACACTTAGAATTTGTCAATTTTGTCCTATGTATCTGAGAAAAGGATGTTGATATAGAATTTAGTCACTCTGATACTTAAATCTGACATATCCGATAAAGGATGCTGTTAAAGCATTTATTTATTCTGAAATTTAGATTTTGTCAATTTTATTTGATGTATCTGACAATGATAAAAAAAAAATTATTCACTCTGACACTTATATTTTGTCAATTTTATCCAACATATCCGACAAAAGGATGTTGATAATGAATTTATTCATTCTGAAATTTAGATTTTGTCAATTTTATCCGATGTGTCTGCCAAAGGATGTTGATAAAAAAAAAGATTATTCACTCTAACACTTAGAATTTGTCAATTTTGTCCTATGTATCCGAGAAAAGGATGTTGATATAGAATTTAGTCACTCTGATGCTTACATTTTGTCAATTTTATCCGATGTATTTTTCAAAGGATGTCAATAAAAACAAATCTATTCACTCTGATACTTAGATTTTGTCAATTTTATCAGACATATCCGATAAAGGATGTTGTTAAAGCATTTATTTATTCTGAAATTTAGATTTTGTCAATTTTATTTGATATATCTGACAAATGATGTTGATAAAAAAAAATATTCACTCTGACACTTAGATTCTGTCAATTTTATCCGATGTATCTAAGAAAAGGATGTTGATATAGAATTTAGTCATTCTGATGCTTAGATTTTGTCAATTTTATCCGATATATCCGATAAATGATATTGTTATAGCATTTATTCATTCTGAAATTTAGATTTTGGCAATTTTATCCGACATATCTGACAAAGGATGTTGATAATGAATTTATTCATTCTGAAATTCAGATTTCGTCAATTTTATCCTATATATCCGAGAAAAGGATGTTGATAAAAAAAATTTATTCACTCTGACACTTGGAATCTGTCAATTTTATCCTATGTATCCGAGAAAAAGGATGTTGATATAGAATTTAGTCCCTCTGATACTTAGATTTTGTCAATTTTATCCGACATATCCGATAAAGGATGTCGTTAAAGCATTTATTTATTCTGAAATTTAGATTTTGTCAATTTTATTTGATGTATCTGACAAAATATGTTGATAAAAAAAAAATTGTTCTGAAATTTAGATTTTGTCAATTTTATTTGATGTATCTGACAAAAGATGTTGATAAAAAAAAATTTATTCACTCTGGCACTTAACTTTTATCAATTTTATTCGATATATCTAGCAAAGGATGTTGTTAAAAAAATAAATTCATTCTGATGCTTAGATTTTGTCAATTTGGTTCTACTTATCTGACTAAGGATGTTGATAAAGAATTTATTGACTCTGATATTTAGCTTTTAACAATTTTATCCGATACACCCGCCAAAGGATGTTGATAAAAAAAAAATTATTCACTCTAACACTTAGAATTTGTCAATTTTATCCTATGTATCTGAGAAAAGGATGTTTATATAGAATTTAGTAACTCTGATACTTAGATTATGTCAATTTTATCCGACATATCCGATAAAGGATGTTGTTAAAGAATTTATTCATTCTGAAATTTAGATTTTGTTAATTTTGTTTGATGTATGTGACAAATGATGTTGATAATGAATTTATTCCCTCTGAAATTTATATTTTGTCCATTTTATTTGATATATCTAACAAAGGATGTAAATAATGAATTTAGTCACTCTCACACTTAACGAAAAATGGTATTACAACTATTGCATTTCAACGAAAGAAATCCAAAAATGAACTTTGAAAAATCAAGAGAATGTAACTGTGACAAGGTAAAGCACAATAAAACACTACTGAAATATTCCAACTCTTGCATTTCATGAAAAAAATTGAAAATTAACTTTGAAAAATCAAAAGAATATAACTGTGACATAATAAACCACGACAAAACACAACTAACATATTCCAACTCTTGCATTTCAAGGAAAAAAATCCAAAATGAACTTTTGAAACATCAAGAAAATTTGGCTGTGACAAGGTAAAGCACAACAAGGCAATGTTGAAATATTCCAACTCTTACATTTCACGAAAGAAATTCAAAATGAAATTTAGAAAATCAAGAGAATGTAACTCTGACTTATTAAACCACGATGAAACACTACTGAAATATTCTAACTCTTGCATTTTACGAAAGAAATTCAAAATGAACTTTGAAACATCAAGGGAATGTAACTGTGACGAGGTAAAGCACAACAAGACACTACTGAAATATTCCAACTCTTACATTTCACGAAAGAAATTCAAAATGAACTTTGAAAAATCAAGAGAATGTAACTGTGACAAGTTAAACCACAACAAAAACATTACTGAAATATTCCAACTCTTGAATTTAAAAGAAATAAATCCAAAAGTAACTCTTGAAAAATCAAGAGAATGTAACTGTAAAAATCTAAAGCACAACAATACACTACTGAAATATTCCAAATTTTGCATTTCAAGGAAAGAAATCCAATGAACTTTGAAAAATCAAGAGAATGTAACTGTGACAAGGTAAAGCACAATAAAACACTACTGAAATATTCCAACTCTTGCATTTCATGAAAGAAATTCAAAATGAACTTTGAAAAATCAAGAGAATGTAACTGTGACATATTAAAGCACAATAAAACACTACTGAAATATTCCAACTCTTGCGTGTCATGAAAGAAATTCAAAATTAACTTTGAAAAATCAAGAAAATGTAACTGTGACATAGTAAACCACGACAAAACACTACTGAAATATTCCAACTCTTGCATTTCAACGAAAGAAATCCAAAATGAACTTTTAAAACATCAAGAGAATGTAACTGTGACAAGGTAAAGCACAACAAGAAAATATTGAAATATTCCAACTCTTACATTTCACGAAAGAAGTTCAAAAATGAAATTTGAAAAATGAAGAGAATGTAACTGTGACATAGTAAACCACGACGAAACACTACTTAAATATTCTAACTCTTGCATTTCACGAAAGAAATTCAAAATGAAATTTGAAACATCAAGAGAATGTAACTGTGACGAGGTAAAGCACAACAAGACAATACTGAAATATTCCAAATCTTACATTTCATGAAAGAAATTCAAAATCAACTTTTAAAACATCAAGAGAATGTAACTGTGACAAGGTAAAGCACAACAAGACAATATTGAAATATTTCAACTCTTGCATTTCAACGAAAGAAATCGAAAAATGAACTTTGAAAAATCAAAAGAAGGTAACTGTGACAAGGTAAAGCACAATAAAACACTACTGAAATATTCCAACTCTTGCGTTTCATGAAAGAAATTCAAAATGAACTTTGAAAAATCAAGAGAATGTAATTGTGACATAGTAAACCACGACAAAACGAAATCCAAAATGAACTTTTAAAAATCAAGAGAATGTAACTGTGACAAGGTAAAGCACAACAAGACACTATTGAAATATTCCAACTCTTGCATTTCAACGAAAGAAATCCAAAATGAACTTTGAAAAATCAAGAGAATGTAACTGTGACAAGGTAAAGCACAACAAGACACTACTGAAATATTCAAACTCTTGCATTTCAACGAAAAAAATACAAATTGAACTTTGAAAAATCATGAGAATGTAACTGTGACAAGGTAAAGCACTGTAAACTTTCTTTGTTCACTTCTCTGTGAATTATCTACTTCTCTGTACAGTGAGACTTCTTCTCTTTAGGGCCTCATGGTAGCGTTGGCCTATTATCTGGGTTCTACCGGTGGAGGATGTCTAGAGTCTCTAACCATCACATAGTTTATGTTTAGAGTATAAAATGTTTATTTATACATATAATACAGTGAATGTACCTATGGCGAGGACAGATACAGAATTCGAACTGACTTAAATAATCCAAATTGGTACCCTCATTCGGATACACATCTGGCCACTTGACAGAACTGATAAAGAGAATTTCTAAGAAGTGGGGTTGCTGATGTTGACAATTTGCAACGTTTGCATCTTAGATAATGGGTTTATTCCGGGTTCAAGTGACCATGGGAAGAATTACACATACGAATCTCCGACATATATTTCGAATCTTAATTATTAGTTTTAAGCAAGAAAAACCTATTTCCAAAGTTTACAGATTTTCCCCGGGGTTTTCAAAATCTTTTTTTCCAAAAAAAAAACGATTTTCTATCCTCAAACAAAAGGTACAAACAAAGGTACACTTTACAAGAACATAAAATAAATTCTGACACTAAAACTGAATCAAAAAGATCCAAAATAATATTGTTCCGAGCGGCACTGTCATTTCACTTTATATTGTCATACTAAGTTCGCATAAAATTTGCATAGCTCCACCAAATATAAAAATTTAGACATTGTCAAAGTATCTTTTTAATCAACTTAAATTTGAAAATAAAACTTAAACAAAAAATGATAATCTTTGACAGAAACACAATGAAATTTTCTTTTACTTTCCTTTTTCCAAAGCTTTAATTCTTTTTTTCCAAATTATTCCGTTATTTTACTATCCATAAGATATCAAAAGGAAGTAAATACATCATTTGAAAAAGGTTGGTCAAACATCTTTCGCTTGTCATTTTTATCTTTCTATTTTTCCTATTTCAAAGAAAGCATTTCTCCTGTCCAGTTAATCAGCATCAAACCCAGCTACATCCTCATTTTGACTTAACATCAATTCTCAACACCGTTTGTACTGCAATAACATACTAATCTCTACAATCATCTTACTCTACTGATCTCTCTATAATTGTTTCAATACTCTCTATAATAACCTGGAGGTTTATGTCCTGTTTTCCTATTGCTTCTCCTAAGACTACTTGATTCTCCACTCGAGCCTGCCTTGACCTCTATTTCCCCTTTATCTACTTCTACACTAACTAGACTAGGCTCCATTTTAACCTCAGGTTGTTCGCTAGAAACGGAGCTATCCTCCATTATTTCTGAAGTTACTACTGGGGTCTCCACTGGAAGCTGGTATACAGATGATGTTGAATCGATTTTCCTATGCCCACGATTCTCTAACTCCAATTCTATAATTCTTGATTCCTCCGATATTGATTTATTTGTTATTACTGGTTGCTCAAGACAATTTTGAACAACCAAAAGTTTGTCACCCGGACGTTGACGTAAGCTATAACCGTTGCTGCTTTTCTATTCGTCTTTACATATTACTTTACTATTACAAATATTAGATTTATTAATCATAAGTCCCCTTCTCGAAAAACTAGTAATTCAACAGCATTTTTATTATATTGCTCTCTTTGAGATTTTCTCTCTTTTCCTATTTGTTCACCACAAATCCTGTAAATTGTGAATAAATTCCTAACTAAATTAACCATATAATCCTCATAATTATCAAAATAGTCAATTGAAGGAAATGAAAGTTGAATATCCAAAAACGAAAGAGGCTGCCTACCAAAAATTATGTGATGTGGTGAATATTTATTTGTGGAAGAAATAGTAGAATTTAATACATTCTGAACGAAAGGCAAATAAGTATCCCAAGAATTGGGATGATCCTGACAATAAGCTTTTAATACGGATTTTGTTACCTTCAAACGATTCTCACATAACCCATTCGATTGAGGATTATCACTTGACACAAAGTGATGTTTAATTTTTAATTTTTCACACATCTGTGAAATGAGATTTGAACAGAAAGACTGATGGGAATCAGTGATCAAAACTTCAAAAAGACCAAAGTTTGCTATCACTGACTCGCAAAGGAAATTACACATAGCTTCTGCTGTTATCTTCGGCACAGCTTTCAGGATACAAAATTTTTTAAAATGGTCAACGCCAACTAAAATATGAAAATTTCCGTTTTCAGTAGGCCCACATAATGCGCCCCCCATGGGACCAGCAGAGTCCACCGAGAACACACGGAATGGGTATTTCGGTTCTTCATTTTTTCCTAACGTAGGCTTGACGTTCCAATGCATTTTAGTACTACGTCGGGAAACCTTAAATGCCTCGCTATGCTCTCCAACTTTTGCACTCCGTCTATCACACAAATAGTTATAGCTCACTCTATCTAAGGTGTTCTCCCTTGACATGCGGCCACCAATAAGTCAGTTCTCATGAACCAGTTTTATTGTCAAATCTACCAGGACACTTGGCAAGACTCTTAGCTGTTCTAGGGATCCCTTTGTCCTTGCCAACGCCTCCTAGCGGATAACAATAAAGAACACCTTCCTTCAAAAACAGACCGTCAAAAATTTTCACAATCCAAGACACAAAATTATTATCTGTCACTCCCCCTGGCACGGAACTCTTTTCCGCCCTGTCGACTCCTGGCACGGAACTCTTTTCCGCCCTGTCGACTATTTTCCTCTCTGGCACGGAACTCTTTCCCGCCCTGTCGACTCCTGGCACGGAAATCTTTTCCGCCCAGTCGACTATTTTCCTTTCTGGCACGGAACTCTTTTCCGCCCTGTCGACTTCTGGCACGCTCTTTTCCGCCCTGTCGACTGTTTTCCATGGTACGAAACCTGCAGGGTTTTCGAGGTTCGGTGATCCACCGCCTACCTCTCTCTTCGCCCATGGGAGCTCAGACCTTCCTTTCCCAGGATCCTCTGAACCTATTAACCGCTCAGACCTTCCTTTGTCAGTATCTTCTGTACCCGTTAACCGCTGGTCCGGCGGTCGACCGTCGTCCGCCCCTTCACCAGCCTTATCTCTCTCGACACAACGCCTCATTACGTTGGTTCCTAATAAATTCTCAGTTTATCTGGTCCCTCGGTCAACCATAGTTCGCCCCTTCACCAGACTCCTCTTTCTCGACATAACGCCTCATTACGTCGGTTCCTAATAATAAATTTCTCATCTCTCTTGATAATATACCTTTCTAGATCAATGCCTTATAAAAAATTCTCAGTTTCTCGTCATAATTTTTTTTTTCCTAAAATTTCTGCTTAAATTCCTAATATGATCCTACATCCTGCACTAAAAAAAATCTACCTATCCCCCTGGTCACGTTTTACGTCAGGCCAGTTCTGACGGAGTTCTTCATTCTGTCCTGTCCAACAAAATTCAGTATCTACCGTTGCTGAAAAAATTCCTGCTTTTCTTCACCAATTTCATTTTCAATAGCTTCAAAACGCTGCGCAATCTTATACGCTTCAGAGAGGGAATTATAATCATCTTGGTGTTCTAATAAATATCTCTTAATATTTAGTCTCGAACCTTCAATAAAACAATCCAGGCCTATATTATCAGAAAAACCTACTAATCCGCCATACCCAGATTGATATGATTTTGTTGCAATCTCCACCCTCTTATAAAACTGATACACTATTTCATTGGATAATTGCCTCAATTCAGCTAAATCTTTGAATTTTTTTCCGGCTGTCTTTCCTGGTAAATATGCCTGCGTCATTTCCTTTTCAAGTTCCTCTAAATTCATAATATTGGAGGAATCTCTATCCTCAAAAAAATTAAGTAATGGCCCTGTTACTCTAAGCGGTACTGCATCTATTACCTGCGAGTCTGACCAGCCTAGTAATGTTTTTACCCTTCTCAAGTGGCTAAAAAAAGGTTTTATAAATTTTGCATTTTCAAGAACTGGAATATTTCCCAGGGGATCCATTACTGACCCAATTATTCTTTGATTCAAATTCTCGTTGCTCTTATACTCAATAGGTTTATCTGTTATATCATCCTCAGAATTATCCCCCATATTTACACTACTTCTTTCCGTGGCATTTTCTTTGGCCATTAAATTACCCACAGTAGTCAAAAATTTTACGATTATAGTGGGATTATAATCCCGACTTGAAGAATCAAAATTCAAAGGGATATTTAAACCTTTACTTCTTATTTCTTTGAAAAAGGATGAAGCAATATCTTTGTCAAATTCAGGATCTGAAGGATCTAAAATTGGAATTGCGCTTATTCTAAACGAGAAAAAAAAAATATTAGTAAAACAAATTAATTAAGTCAACGCTCTAAAAATAAGGAAAAATCGTTATTCAACACTCCTAACAGATTTCCTACTCGCGTGCGAACTTAAAATGCATGACTTACTTCGTAAATTGTCCTTCGACGTTCTTCACTTTTTTTCAAAAACTGGAATCTGGAGCGGGAACCTTAAATTGAAGCGGGAACCTGGAACTGAAGCTGGAACCTGGAACTGAAGCTGGAACCTGGAACTGAACTGGAACCTGGAACTGAAGCTGGAACCTGGAACTGAAGCTGGAACCTGGAACTGAACTGGAACCTGGAACTGAAGCTGGAACCTGGAACGGAACTGGAACCTGGAACTGAAGCTGGAACCTGGAACTGAACTGGAACCTGGAACTGAAGCTGGAACGACGACACTGTAGGTGACGGGCCTCAAAATAAAATGTTGACTGCAATCTTGTAGGTGACGGGCCTCAAAAGAAAATGTCAACTGCAATCCTCTCCAGCAAAAACTGCTGCACCAATTTGTAAACTGTCTGTGTTCACCTCTCTGTGAATTATCTACTTCTCTGTACAGTGAGACTTCTTCTTTTTAGGGCCTCATGGTAGCGTTGGCCTATTATCTGGGTTCTACCGGTGGAGGATGTCTAGAACCTCTAACCATCACATAGTTTATGTTTAGAGTATAAAATGTTTATTTATACATATAATACAATGAATGTACATATGGCGAGGACAGATACAGAATTCGAACTGACTTAAATAATCCAAATTGGTACCCACATTCGGATACACATCTGGCCACTTGACAGAACTGATAAAGAGAATCTCTAAGAAATGGGGTTGCTGATGTTGACAATTTGCAATGTTTGCATCTTAGATAATGGGTTTATTCTGGGTTAAAGTGACCATGTGAAGAATTACACATACGAATCTCCGACATACATTTAGAATCTTAATTATTGGTTTTAAGCAAGAAAAACCTATTTCCAAAGTTTACAGCACAATAAAACACTACTGAAATATTCCACCTCTTGCATTTCATGAAAGAAATTCAAAATGAACTTTGAAAAATCAAGAGAATGTAACTGTGACATAGTAAACCACAATAAAACACTACTGAAATATTCCAACTCTTATATTTCATGAAACAAATCCAAAATGAACTTTGAAAAATCAAGAGAATGTAACTGTGACATAGTAAACCACGACAAAACACTACTGAAATATTCCAACTCCTCCATTTCACGAAAGAAATCCAAAATGAACTTTGAAAAATCAAGAGAATGTAACTGTGACAAGGTAAAGCACAATAAAACACTACTGAAACATTCCATAACACAAAAATTTCGTTTTTAAATGGGCACCAAGTAAAGAAAAACCGCACGGAATCAGGCACCAGAGTCTCTCAAACCCTGTAAAAATGACTCCAACCCCCGTGCTACTGAACCGCCTTTAACTGAACCCTCGTGGAAATCAACCCCCCGCGCAACTCAACCACATTTAACTAAGCCCCGTGTAACTGAACCCGCGTGCAACTGAACCCTCGTGTAACTCAACTCCCGTGCAACTCAACCCCATTTAACTAAGCTCCCGTGCAACTGAACCCCCATGTAACTGAACTCCTGTATAACCGAAACCCCGTACAACTGAACCCCCGTGCTATTGAACCCTTGTTCTACTGAACCCTCATGCAACTCGACCCCATTTAACTCAACCCCCGTGTAACTGTACCCCCTTTAACTGAACCGTCGTGCAACTCAACTCCCGTGCAACTCAACAGCAGCCTGAGCATGCACATATTTCCTTTTGGTGAATTGACTTTCTCTTTAAGCACTCTCTGAAAGTTCCAACTTAATACACAAATCCCTTTTTGAGATATGCCATTTTGAAAATCTGCGTGCATATAGTGTATTTTGATTTAGTTCAAGTTCCTCCTCAAATACCATATTCTGTCAATTTTTCAACTTGATATGCGTAGTCTACTGGCAGGAATCAGTGGGGGGATCCTCGCTCGTAATTGCTAATCACTTTCACCCTTTTAGACAGGCCTGAGCATGCACATATTTCTTTTTGGTGAATTGAATTTCCCTTTAAGCACTCTCCGAAAGTTCCGACTTAATACACAAATCTCTTTTTGAGATATGCCATACCACACGGAATCAGGCAACAGAGTCTCTCAAACCCCGTAAAAATGACTCAAACCCCCGTGCAACTGACCCCCCTTTAACTGAACCCTCGTGCAACTCAACCCCCCCCCCCGTGCAACTCAACCACATTTAACTAAACCCCGTGTAACTGAACCCGCATGTAACTGAACTCCCGTGCAACTGAACCCTCGTGCAACTCAACTCCCGTGCAACTCAACCCCATTTAACTAAGCTCCTTGTGCAACTGAACCCCCATGTAACTGAACTCCTGTATAACCGAAACCCCGTACAACTGAACCCCCGTGCTACTGAACCCTTGTGCTACTGAACCCTCGTGCAATTCGACCCCATTTTACTAAACCTTCGTGTAACTGTACCCCCTTTAACTGAACCCTCGTGCAACTCAACCCTCCGTGCAACTCAACTCCCGTGCAACTCAACCCCAGCCTGAGCATGCATATATTTCCTTTTGGTGAATTGACTTTCCCTTTAAGCACTCTCTAAAAGTTCCAATTTAATACACAAATCCCTTTTTGAGATATGCCATACCACACGGAATCAGGCAACAGAGTCTCTCAAACCCCGTAAAAATTACTCAAACCCCCATGCAACTGAACCCCCTTTAACTGAACTCTCGTGCAACTCACCCCCCCCCGTGCAACTCAACCACATTTAACTAAACCCTGTGTAACTGAACCCGCATGTAACTGAACCCCCGTGCAACTGAAACCTCGTGCAACTCAACTCCCGTGCAACTCAACCCCATTTAACTAAGCCCCCGTGCAACTGAACCCCCATGTAACTGAACTCCTGTATAACCGAAACCCCGTACAACTGAACCCCCGTGCTACTGAACCCTTGTGCTACTGAACCCTCTTGCAACTCGACCCCATTTAACTAAACCCCGTGTAATTGAACCCGCATGTAACTGTACCCCCGTGGAACTGAACCCCCGTGCAACTCAACCCTTCGTGCAAGTCATCTCTCCGTGCAACTCAACCCCAGCCTGATTATGCACAAATTACCTTTTGATGAATTGACTTTCCCTTTAAGCACTCTCCAAAAGTTCAAATTTAATACACAAATGCCTTTTAGAGATATGTCATTTTGAAAATCTGTGTGAACATAGTGTATTTTGATTTAGTTCAAGTTCCACCTCAAATACCACATTCTGTAAAATTTTCAACTTGATATGCGTAGCCTACTGCCAGGAACCAGTGGGGGAATCCTCGCTCGTAATTGCTAATCACTTTCACCCTTTTATCCAGGCCTGAGTATGCACATATTTCTTTTTGGTGAATTGACTTTCCCTTTAAGCACTCTCCGAAAGTTCCAACTTAATACACAAATCCCTTTTTGAGATATGCCATTTTGAAAATCTGCGTGCACATAGTTTATTTTGATTTAGTTCAAGTTCCACCTCAAATACCTCGTTCTGTCAAATTTTCAACTTGATATGCGTAGCCTATTGCCAAAAACCAGTGGGGAAATCTATGCTTGTAATCGATAATAACTTTAACTCTGTAATTCCGTCCTGAGCATGCACATATTTCCTTTTGGTGAAGTGAATTTCACTTTAAGCACTCTCCGAAAGTTCCAACTTAAGATACATATCTCTTTTTCAGATATGCCATTTTGAAAATCTGGGTGCACATAGTGTATTTTAATTTACTTCAAGTTCTACATCAAATACATTATGCTGTCAAATTTTCAACTTGATATGCGTAGCCGACTGCCAGAAACTAGTGGGGGGGTCCTTGCTCGTAATTGCTAATCACTTTAACCCTTTTTCTCCATCGTCATGTACATGCTCCAAAAATATTTTATTCAGAGATTTCATGTTAAAAAATTATCCAATCACTAATTACCCCTTTTTTTGCAAATGCTAAACCCTATTCTTTTTTTCTCCACCTTAATAGGATCAAATTTGCAAATCCTACGCTCCAATTCACAAATCTCATTACCCCTTTTTAAATGTCAATCAAACAATTCTGATTATAGTGTCCAATTTTTTAATAACAAACTGCATACTCCCAAAACATGTTTGACTACATTATTATAAAGTAGAAATCTGGCCTACATAAATTATGTCAGAAACCTGTCCTTCATAACATATTACGCAATCCCAAATAGCACAGGACCAAACGTAAAGGTCCAGAATAGCACAGGAAGGAACATAAAGGTCTAGAATTCCATAGATACACCTTACTGTCAATTCAAACATCACATTAACCCATTCGAACAACAGATTTTATTTTCACTGGCCTCGGTGCTTTAACAGTAAACAATAAGTCGTTGTGGGAGGATCTTACTCCAACTCAACCCCCGAATCTTACTATGATGTGGTACTAGAAAGTTTATACTAAACTAAAATCATCTAAAATACGAAAAAAAGCATGACAAAAATCAAAGTATGTTTACAGAAAATTTACGCTTGAACAATTATTCGTATCGAGAGAGAGAACATGATGAATTATTTGATGAAACTGATTCAAAAGATGAAACGTATATTGCACCTGTAGGTGACACCCCATTTTTTAATATCCCTACGCTGACTTCCTCTTCCGATAAACTTTCTTCTTTGGCACAGTGACAAACTATGTGCCTTCAATTCAATTATTAACTCTATTTTTTTTCAAACTCATCCTAAAAATAAAACTTCACCTCATTGGTGCTTACGTTCCTTGATGGTTCATACCCATAATCGTCTCACTAGTTGATTTCTAAGGATTTTTAAGGATTGTTCTGAGTTTCTTCATTACAATTCTTTTCTTAACATCTACATCTTTATTATCGATCAATTTCTCGGTCGTAATCTTTAATCATTCTTAAACAATACAGAAGAAAAAAACCCACTGTTTATCGTTGATTTCGACAAAGAAATTACTTTATTAGAAAATAGAATATTATTAATACAACAAGATATATTTTAAACGTGGACGTTCTTATTTCCTAAAAGTAAAACCCAACTTTATTAAAATAGCGAATATTATTAATAAAATCAGATGTATTTTCAACTGGGATGTTCATATTTCTGAAAACTAAAACCCAACTTTATTAAAAAATGTACGAAAATGTACCCAATGAGGCCTTGGATCATCACCCACCTCCCAAAAAAATATTAAAGTTAATCATGGGTTTCATACAACATTCACCTATGACTGGCTATGAAACCTAGCTAAAAAAAGTGCGAAATAGTAAATCAATTATCTCAAATCATAGGTTTCAGACAACATACACCAACGAAAGGTTAGGAAATATAGCTCAGGAAAGTCTAAAATAGCAAACTAGACATCCCAAATCACAAGTTTCATGCAACACACACCTACGAAAGGCTAAGAAACGTAGCTAAGAAAAGTCTAAAATAGTAAACCAAACATTCCAAATCATGAATTTCAGACAAGACACATCTACGACAGGCTAAGAAACCTAGGTCAGAAAAGTTCGAAATAGTAAACCAACTACCCTAGATCACAGGTTTCAGACAACACACATCTAAATACGTTAAGAAATCTAGCTTAAATGTGAATTTCTTTTGCTTTAAGTATGTTTTATGTCATTCTAAGATATGTAAAAAAAGTTGAAATAAAATTATCATGTTAAAAAAATAAACTTCAACAAAAGTATAAAAAATGGGGGGATGGGCCCGAAAAGTTGGAGGGAGGGGGCCCCTTGGAGGTTGGGGAGAGGGGACCTTGGAGGTTGAGGTCCTTGGTGGCCAGGGTCATTGGTCATTTTGGTCCTTGATGGTTCAAATCCATAACCATCTCACTAATCCCATATTGTGTACTTGCCTATTATAGCGACCACAGCCGAGAAGTAAAGCTAGATTAAGTCACACATGTCTCAAATGTTTCACCCCAAATAATCCCCTAAAATGTCCATTAATCTCTGACGTTTCCTATGGATTTTCTGTCATGAATTCTTACAAAATCGAAGCTCTATAAGTTCAACGTAATTCATGTATGTATCAATTACACATCATCCTGCCTGAAAATTAATGATAATATGTTATCAAGGAATGTTCACGGGGTGAAATTGTGTCATAAAGAAGTTACGTAAATTCAATGCTGAAATTTAAGGGAGTCTGGTGATGTAACACACGGCAGTATTTCTAGCTCTGTGATTGGTTTAGAAAGAGTGTGTGGTCTTGTACGTGTCGGATTGTAGCCCTCTGATTGGCTGTGATCTTGTATAGGTCGTATTAGATATACGCCCTCTACTGGTAGTATAGACTGTAACTTGAAAATACCTTCCCATGCTCAAATATGGGCTATTCCCAGATTATAAGCCAGTCTAATCCAGATTTTAAACCAGAATATAATCTTGGGCTCTAATCGTGGTTGCAGCAGCAGCTGCAACCTAGTAAAGAGCGAACCACAGCAGATACACGCCCTCTACTACTACCTCCACCCCCAAAAGGGCGACTGGAGTTATAGACAACACACATATGGCTTGCATACGTAATATTGTACCAACAACAAGTAAAGGTGTGGATTTTAGGATTTAACTTTATGTTTTTTACGTTTAATTTGGTATCACTTCTGCACAATGGCTCAGTTCAATAACTGGCTCTTTGGTTATGAAAAGGACAATATGTCATGATTAGTTTGTACACAAGTTCGGAGTAAGGCCATCTTGATAATATTAGGACTATAGACTAGCTTTAGAATTTGTATCATAGCTTGAAATTCACTCTTGTATAGAGAGAAATAATCAGATTTCCAGAGTTCATATTATGTCTTATTTGATCTCCATTTCAAGTGATACTAAAGCATATTTCTTACAATTTAAGACTGTATATTACCCACTATTGGTATTATAGCTGGTGAGAGCAAAATGCTGCTTGATAAATCAATCCAATATTTCTGTATGCTGTTCAATTACTTCGTGGCTATTAAAAAATATTTAGTTTTACGTTTATGTTTTTAAGATAATTTAATTGTATACTGAAAGTTACCAATGTCACAACTGGTGTAAGACTATGGAAAGCTTTATAGATTCGTTTAGTGTTGTCAGGCTGCATACTCACTTTTGAATCTATAATCCTGTTTTCTATACTTGACTTTTGTGCTTTCAGTAAAGCGCTAGTTTTGAATAATCATAAAAGCATAGCGAAACATAATTAGTTGGATTATTTGTACTAGTTTCATAGATATGTTAGATAGGCTGTGAAGCAATAATTTTTGTTCGTTTTCAGTTTCAACTTCGCTCTTTACTTCCCTCGGAAAAACTTTGTTTTTTAAAATTAATCTTTGTTTGTTTTCTGATTAAAATTTAATGTAGAAACAACGTTGCCATGATCTTTTTTATTTATACGGAATAATGTATGTTCGTTTTAAGTTTTAATGGCACTCCTAAGTTTCAGTTGAAATCTTATTTTAATATAGTTTCTAATTATCACTGATCTAGGGGAGATAAGACACCTATAGAAAATACTGAAAACAACCTTGAGAAACACGAAAAACTTTCAGTCTATAACATGAAGTTCATCATCCATACTTCACAAAACAATACATGTTTTTCAGGAACGTTTGTTTTTCGATGAACAAAAAACTGTTTTTACTCGGCCGACTTCCCCTGAAAAAGCCATAATGAAGACAGGGCTTTGTAAATCACCTACTGACTAGCAGAAACTAGAAGGATACTGAGACAAAAGAGAGCTGTTTAAGGGATCATTTAACAGCTTATATTTATACCTAATCGCTTTTTATAAATTGGACTTAATAGCACATTCCCATGAAGTGCACTTTCGGTTTTTCCCCCCATTTTTTTTTTAATGAAAAAAGTATCTTTTCCGATGAAATGACCCAAAAAAGGTGTTTTTCAAAACCTAGGCAGGAGCAAAACTAAGGGGGCAAGAAAGTCCTTTCCCCTCAATTACCGCCGTTGGAACTAGCACACAGGCTTCATCGCAGAGTGAAGTGTAAAGGTTATATTCAAAACTGTTGATCATTCAAGCTTAGTTTTTGGTAGATTTTCAGTTGAAAAGTTTTTAGTTTTAGTTAATTTTTTTTCGCAATAATCTTTCACTTTTAAAATGAGTAGGCAATTTATGAAACTACTAAGAGGGTCTGAAGGGGGAGTATATGTGAGGGATTGAAGAAACCTCCAGTTAGGGGCTTTGGACCATAATTATTGCAATGGTACCGTTTTATGCTTCCAAACTCTTCCATTTCAGAGGTTGTAACAAAAGTGTCATTTTTATTGTTATGTGTCCCTCTTGGATGGTAAAACGGATATAAAGAACGTATATATTAATAATAGATTTGAAACGATCGACTAAGCATCTCTCTATAATGTTTTGGTAGCACGCTAGGCCTCTTGAAAAAAATAGAAAAAAAACGGGAGACAGATCAGTGGTACCGATGAAAAAAAGTGATTTTCCTTTTTGTTCAAGGAGGGGGACTGTAATTTCCCTGTACAAGGTTTTCGACCTTGCTGATTCGAATGGTACACTTTTTATTTTGATCTGATGCCATTTTCGATGGGTTTAATTGCCATAAATTTCTGTTTTCAAGAAACTTTTACTTCACAGAAACTAACAAAAAAATGTCTTTAAAAAAGCAATTGTAAAAGTTAGAAGATAATGTTTGTACATAAATTTCTTCGTGTTCATTTTGCAGACAAGAAAGTTCAACTTATTTCAAAGTAAAAATATATTTCCTTATACCTCAAAGCACTTAGATTTGAAAAATAGCTTTTGAATGAGCAATTAAGAATCTCTTTATGATGTTCTGGTAGCCCGTTAGACCTGTTAAAAAAAAACAAAAAAACAACAACAACAACGACAAAACGGGAGACAGATCAGTGCTACCGATGCAAAAAAGTGATTTTCCTTGTTGTTCTGGGAGGGGGACTGTAACTTCCCTGTACAAGGTTTTGACCATTTTGATTCCTATGATACGCTTGTCATTTTGATCTGACGCCATTTGCGAAGGGTGTGAGGCTTTTTTTCGAAATCACCATAAAGTTCTTTTCGCAATAAACTTTTACTTTTAAAGCGAACCAAAATAATAGTTAACGTTCCTGAGTCAGTGTCATATGGTAATTGTTTTTCACTAGGCAGTTTTTTTCAAAACGCGTTTTTAAACTTATGGTTAGTATGGACTGTGGTTCGCTCTTTACTAGGTTGCAGCTGCCGCTGCAACCATGATACCTTGCCGGGACATGCTTTAAACAATGAGCCTAGAAAATGAATAAAAAAAAACAACACTGGATACCGATATTCTCTAAACGATACATGCGATACCAATACGCACGATACCGATACGCGCGATATCGATACACCCGATACAACATACAGCCCTTCCCCAGGGACTATGGAGGGCCATATCCTTATCAAAACCATAGATATTGGACCATTGAACAATGTTAAACAAAATGGCTATCTCAAAGTTTTTAATGGACTAGTTGGGGGGAGGGGGCCTGTAGGGAGGGGGGCTATTTGCCCTCCAATCTTTTTGGTCACTTAAAAAGGGAACTTACAAATTTAATTACCTTTTGAATGAGCTGCACACCTCTATATGATGCTCTGGTCACCCCCTAGTCCTTCTAGAAAAAAAGAAAAAGAAAGAGGGAGACAGATTAGTGCTGCCCATGCAAATAAGTCATTTTCCTTGGTGTTCAAGGTGGGGGACTGTAATTATCCTTCAAAATGTTTTGGACCATGCTGATTCCAATGGTGCACTTTTTATTTCGATTTGACGCCATTTTCAAGGGTCTTCAGGCTCTTTTTCGAAATCACCATAAATTTCTTTTTGCAATAACCTTTTACTTCTAAGATTAATAGAAAAAATAGTAACCATTCCTGATCAAGTGTCAGATGAAAATTTTTTTTTTCACTAGACAGTTTATTTTGAAAAAACGTTTTTCAACTTTTGATTACTATGGGTTGTGGTTTGCTCTTTAATAGGCTGCAGCTGCCGTTGCAACCATGATAACGTTCCGCCCGCTCAATGCCTTTGGATATCATCAACCTAGGAAGCTAAATGATCTGATCGAACAGCTTTAGAGGTCTGCAAAAAAGTTGAAGTGAGGAATCAGTATGAGCATCCATAATTTGTAATACCAATACAGCGTAGTGATGCAATTTTGTAACTATTAGAACTGCTAGTAAAGTTCTTTATAACAATCACTCATTGTTCGACATAAAACGATACGATGGTAATATCAATTACCATCAAATGCGTCTGAAAAATATGTGCTACATTTTGAGGCAAAAGTACAGTAATTTTAGTATGTACATGCCGCATTTTTGAATATATCAAAAAGTCGCTTCAAGCAAGCCTGAAGAATGCTGCTGCTCTTCTCCCTTTTGGTAATCCAGATTTCCCCAAAAGAGAATTGGACTCTACGAATTCTCTGAAAAAACGTAGATAATTTCAGAGGGGTCAATTCAGATGGGTCAGAGGGTTTCAGAGGGGTCGTAGATCAGTTCAGAGGGGAATTTGTTTTCGAACAAGTAAATGGTTTACCCACGGGTGCCCCTTTATCCCCATCATTAGCTAATATTTTTGTGGATAATATTGAAACAATTACTATAGATTCATATTTTTTAAAACATATTTTTTGGGGCTGGTATATGGATGACATAATTTCAGTATGGGATTATGGGGAGGAGGAATTAAAAGGATTTGCAGAACATCTTAATTGTTTAGGGGATTTAAAGTTTACTGTTGAATTAGAAGAGAATGGAAAAACTTCCTTTTCTTGATGTTCTTCTTTTAAAAACTGAAAATAGTCTGAACTTTAAAATTTACAGAAAACCGACAAATAACAGTAGATTTTTGTCTTATAGTTCCGGTCACGCTCGCAAAGTAAAAATTGGTTTGATCATTTCTTTAACTGACCGGATCTTTAGTATTTGCTCTCCAAAACTTTTTGAGGAGGAGTTGTCTTTTCTAAGAAAAATACTAATAAGTAACATACATCCAGAGTGGTTAATTAGCCAGACTTTTTCAAAAAGAAGAAAAAGGTTTCTAGAGATTTCTAAGGAAGTCTTGGAGACTGTTCGGGAGAAGGGTGTTTTTTGTTCCTTACCATATGTACCCGGGCTAAGTGAAAAACTTAAAAGAATTTTACAAAGTAATGGTCTAAAGGTAGCTTTAAAGACTAATAACATTTGGGTAGTTTTCTAATTTCTCGGAAGGATCTAACTTCATTGGGGCAACAAAGTGGGGTCTATTAGATCCCATGTACTTGCGGAAGTTCATATGTAGGACCTACTAACAAGAATTTGAAAATGAAATTATTACAGCATAAATATTCTAGATCATCGGCTTTAGAGCAAGATTCTAAGTTTGAAGATTTTACTTCAGCACTTCCGGAACATATTTTAAATTTTCCAGGCAATTTTAATTTGTTCGATAATGTCTCTTTGATTTCTAGGGACCGGGGTTTGAAGCAAACTTTTCGTGAAACTCTTGAAATAAAGAAAATCTTATTCAGGAAAATAGTTTTGAATCGTGACAGACACAGATGAATTTGGGTTGAACTCTATCTATGATGATCTATTAAAATCTGATAGAGTAAAGTTCAATTCACCCAATATAGTTGACCTTTGTCCAAGTGTTATTTCATTGAACGCCAATGAACCAGGTTCAAGAAGGTCAAGGGGGCTAGCTTTCGCCTTTGCTTTGAAAAGAATCAGAGAATTAAACAATATTTAGTTTTATTTTATTTCGTGTATAAACTATTGTTTTTATGTGTTTTAGTTTAGCTTTACTACTGATAACGGTCACTGCATATGTGACCGAAATATCTGGTATTTTTTTGTGAATTTCTATCACTGTTTGTGAAACACTGTCTATTAAAAGGATTTTATCCCTATTTGAATGTTTATTTATTGAAAACTAACGTTCATAAATATACGAACATTAATACGAAACACAAATAATTTGTTGCTGGGGAGATTCCAGAAACAAGTCGTTGTCTTTTTGTGTGTTTGTGTGGGGGGGGAGGAGGAAACTGGAAATATTTAGGGATAGTGGAGGTACTACTATAATTGGCTTACATGAAGCTAATAAAACTTAACTCCATATTAAGGAGTTTTGTCAAATATGAGTAATCTACTTTGACTGAAATGGATTCTCGGCTATTACACACCCTATGCTGAATTTTCTTTTATAGATTTTATAAGCGTCAAATTTTAAACTCAGTAAAACCTTGGAAACTGGTAGCTCTGTAGCTAGTGACCTGAGAACAACTCTAAATAAAGTAAAAAAAGATTATCGTTGACAGTGTTCTAAAGTCGCTTTTTAATTTTTCTTCTCTTCCTCTCTCTCTAAATGTTGAATTTTATTAAAAAAAAAAACAAAGAAAAGAAAAGTAGACCAATGGATCAACGTGAATGATTAGAAAATTAGAAATTTATTGGTTTTGTTTTCTTAAGACAAAACAATTCGATCAGTGGGCTACGAGCTCTAGAACTTAGGAAAATCTATTTGTCTCTTGTTATAATGAGCATTTAAGTTCAGGTGTCATTTACTGAACTGACAATCGACAGTATTCTACTTATCCATTTCCAGGGAAAGGGAGGGATAGTTTTGGTATTTACTCTATATAAAATGATTTTCTTGATATGAAATAACTCATAGACAATCGAATTTACTAACTTCTTTAAAGACATTTCAGTTGTACAGATGAAACACGCAGTTTTAATTTCCTCCGACTTTAGAAAAGCCCCGCCTTTCCTAATTTACACTTTCCACAAAAGCTTAAGTTAAACTGTCAAATCCTCTTAATTAAGAGAAGTTTAGATGACCTAAACAGCAATTTTCTTTGCTTAAGTTTCCAAGTCTAAATAGGAATTGGTCGATTCCGAGACGCAAAGCATTCGCTGTTTTTACTGACACACAAACATCGCACATTTTCCTGTTATTGAGTTTGCAGTCTCCTCTGGTGGAAAAAAAAGTCTCAGAATAATCTTTAAGCGAAAAGAAAAGTCTGAAAACAAAAGTTCCTAGTATTTTTGTTTATGTCCAGTCAACAACCATTCCGTGAAATGAAATCTTGGGATACTGCTACAATAATTCCTTATAGGTTTTTTTTCTCTGTGATCTCCCTTAGTGAAACTATAATGAAACTTAAATAACTGAATCAAGAGAAAAACAATGTAGAGTAGGGGAGTTAAGTGGAGCAACATCATAAACGTATAATAGAGTTTAACTATGGTCAATTTATAGAATTTAAAGTCTGAGAATTGTGGAATATAAGAAAATAATGGGCTTCTTGATTCCTAAAGAGTTTTTTTTTTAACTGAAAGTAAGGAGTGACATTAAAACTTAAAACCAACAGAAACTATTCCCTATATGAAAGAAGCAGTCCGCTCCTTAATGCCTCGCTCTTTACACTAAAGTTTTTTATTGTTTTAAAAAATAGAGTTGGGAGAAAGACTCAAACTTTAGCGTAAAGAGCGAGGTGCTGAGGAGCGGACAGCCCCTTTCGTATATGGAATAATTTCTGTTCGTTTTAAGTTTTAATGTCGCTCCTTCCTTTCAGTTAAAACACTTGTTTTTTTTTTATTTAATTCTGAACGTTTTTGAATTAACGCAGGTTTTGATTTTGGCTCAATGTACATGAATAATTAAAACGAAATTTGCATATTAATTTTACTTTTTTTTGGCTAAATGACTTTCTCGAAAGTTGTTTAATTTTATTTACGAACTTGTTTTTAGTAATAAATATAACTAACTTACGAATTAACTTACGTAACGAACTTATATATTCATATATTTTTAATACGTATATCAGGAGGTTCACCCCCTAGTCAATACCTTGCTCTTTAAGCTAAAGTTCTAATTTTGTTCCAGTTCTTTAAAATGACCCCTTAATCACAAATGCCGTTAATTAGAATAAATAGCTCTTATGAAAGTACTAAAAAATCTTTGGCTTAAAGAGCGAGGTATTGACTAGGGGGTGAACCCAATCATATACGTCATGTTTTTCGTTCGTTTTAAGTTTTGATGTTGCTCCTTACTTTCAGTTGAAAAGCTTTTATTTTAATTTAATTTCTCATCGTTTTTTAAAATAATGCTGGGATATCCGGTGGCCCCTTCATAGCTATGTCCCTTCCCCCATGAAAACTTCCTCCATGGAAAGAATCTTCCACGTAACCCCCGACCCCAACACCCCCCAATACCAGACAAAATCGCCCCTGAAAACCACCCCCCCCAATACCAGAAAAAATATACCAGAAAAATATACTTATCAATAACTAATACTATATGTAAATATTGGGCAAAGTTCATAACTTGCAGCCACTCCCCGGGGACTGTGGGGAATTAAGTCATCTTCAAAGACATAGTTATTATATTTTTCGATCATGCTGAACAAAATGGCTATCTCAAAATTTTTATAGGGTGACTCTGGGGAAAAAATGAGCGTGGGTGTGGGCCTAGTTGCCCTCCATTTTTGTGTGGTTGCTTAAAAGGGCACAAGAACTTTTAATTTCCGTTTGAATGAGCCCTCCCGCGATATTCTAGGACCACTGGGTCGATACCACCCCCCTAGGAAAAAGAAAAAAAATAAATAAACACGCATCCGTGATCTTCTTCTGGCAAAAAAAAACGAAATTCCAAATTTTTGCAGATATGAGCTTGAAACCTCTACATTAAGGCTCTCTGATACGCTGAATCTGATGGAGCAATTTTCATTAAATCTATATGAATTTTAGGGGGTATTTCCTCTTTTTTTTCAAAAACTAGGCAAATCTTCTCAGACTTGTAAATTTCGATGGGTATGATTAAACTTGATGAAACTTATATATTTGAAATTAGCATAAAAATCTGAATCTTTTGATGTATCTATTGGTACCAAGATTCCGTTTCTTTAAGTTTCGGTTACTATTGAGCCGGAAGTAGTAAGCATGTACGCAATGCGAAGTACACAAGGAATTACACAAGAATATGGGCGCAGTTTCACGGGTACATGGCCTACCATGGGCAGTCATCTACTACTACGAACGGTATATGCCTTATCAGACAGGTTTATGAGGCAACATCCATTTTCTGGACCAATCAGAGAGAGAGAGAGCGGATACAGAGGGTACTCCATATACGGTAACTTGATTAGTATAAAAGGTTTTTTTTACTATAAAATAATGTTTCTAATAGCGATACATGCAAGTCGGACATCTTTCTGAGTCAAAACTTGTCAAAGAGTTGTGTTCACATGATAGTGTTATTGTAACATTGAATGCTGACATGGAGAAGTATTTGAACTATGAAACAAGTACAAGTGGTAGTAATATCGGAAACGTATGCGTGCGTTGTCATGACAGTAAGGAAATAAATCTTTGAGCAATGATGTTAGTGACGTTTGCTACCACTTTGTTTTTCATCGATTCATCTTTATATTACTTAGTGATATTTTCTGCCAATGCCCTTTTTATTTTTCTGGCAATTTCACTGTCTATTATCACATTAGTTTTACACAGGTAATAGTTCCAGCACGTAGACAAGATGTGGTTTATGATATTAGTAGAAGAGTGGGCCTTTCATGGTCCTAGAATATCGCAGGAGGGCTCATTCAAACGGAAATTAAAAGTTATTGTGCCCTTTTAAGTAACCACACAAAAATGGAGGGCAACTAGGCCCACACCCACGCTCATTTTTTCCCCAGAGTCACCCTATAAAGATTTTGAGATAGCCATTTTGTTCAGCATAATCGAAAAATATAATAACTATGTCTTTGAGGATGATTTAATTCCCCACAGTCCCCGGGGAGTGGCTGCAAGTTATGAACTTTGCCCAATATTTACATATAGTATTGGTTATTGAGAAGTATACAGACATTTTCAGGTGCGATTTTTTCTGGTATTCGGGGGGTGGGTGGGTTGGTTTTCAGGGGATATTTTTTCTCGTATTGGGGGGGGGGGGGTCGGGGGTTACGTGGAAGATTCTTTCCACGGAGGAAGTTTTCATGGGGGAAGGGACATAGCTATGGTCAGTTTGTATGTCTGAATTTATATATTTGTATGTGTTTTTGTCTCTGTCACTCTCTTTGCATATGTGTCTGGGCGGATATTTGCTTATCCCAGTGCGTGTCTTTGTCGCTTTGTATGTCTGAATCTATGTATATCTATGCGTTTTTGATTCTCTCATTCTCTGCGCTTGTGAATCCGGGTTGATGTTGGCTTCTCCCCGTGCGTGTCTTTGTAGGTTTGTACGTTGAGATCTATGGTGTGACTCTATTTACCTATGCGTGATTCTGGATAGGTGTTTGCGTCTCCCCGTGCCTGTCTTTGTCAGTTTGTATGTCTTAATATATATGTTTGTAGTCCTAGAATATCTAGGACTATCGTCATCTTTTGAAAAGGGGAAAAGAAAAGCCCAATCTTCTACTAATATAATAAACCATATCTTGTCTATGTGCCGGAACTGTTACCTGTGCAAAACTAATGTGATAATAGACAGTGAAATTGCCAGAAAAATAAAAAGGGCATTATCAGAAAATATTACTAAGGAATAGAAAGATGAATCGATGAAAAACAAAGTGGCAGCAAACGTTACTAACATCATTGATCAAACAGTCAATGAACCAAATAGTACCAGAGGCGAAACGCATATTGAGCCTGTCGATGACACACCAGTAAAAATTGTGTATGACTCAAATGGAATAATGATTATTCTACTAATTCTGAACTAAGAGAAGACAATAGCCACAGTATCAAGAGAGAACATGGTGAACTATCTTATGGAACAGATTCAAAATGTCCAGTGGTTCATTGATATTAATAATGTATAATAAAGTATCTACCATATATTTATATTAATACTCTACATGTCATTATTTCATTATAAATATGTTATCTATTACTTTGTTATATTTCCGTCATTTCTAGGGTACGCTACCAGGTTCATATAGTTTTTATTAGAAACTGAGATAGGTTAACAGATACAGATACAGAGAGAGTGAGAAACACATACAAATATATATATATATATATATATATATATATATATATATATATATATATATATATATATATATATATTGAGACATGCAAACCGACAAAGACAGACTCTTGAGCAAGCAGGCACCCACCCAGACACACTGGCTTAGAGAGTGAGAGAGACAAAAACAAATAAAAGTGTATAGATTCAGACATACAAACTGACAAAGACAGGCACTGGGACAAGCAAACACCCGCCCAGACACACAGGCAAAGAGAGTGAGAATATAGATTCAGATGTACAAACCGACAAAGACAGGCACTGGGACAAGCAAACACCCGCCCATACAAACAGGCAAAGAGAGTGAGAGTATAGATTCAGACGTACAAACCGACGAATACAGGCACTGGGAGAAGCAAACACCCACCAAGATACACAGGCAAAGAGAGTGAGAGAGACAGAAACGCATACAACTATATAGATTCAGACATACAAACCGACAAAGACAGGCGCTGGCAAAAGCACACATGCGCCCAGACACATAGATAAAGAGAGTGAGAGAGATAAAAACACACACAAATACACAGATTAAGACATACAAGCCGACAAAGACAGCCACTGGGACGCGCAAACGCCCGCCCAGACACACAAGCAAAGAGAGTGAGAGAGACAAAAATAAGTAGAAATATATAGATTCTGACATACGAACCGACACAGACAGGCACTGAGATAAGCAAACACCTGCCCAGACGCAAAAGCAATGGAAGTGAGAGAGACAATAACACATACAAATACATAGATTAAGACATACAAACCGACAAAGACAGACACTGAGAGAAGCAAACACCCACCCAGATTCACAAGCAAAGAGAGTGAGAGTATGGATTCAGAAGTAAAAATTGACAAAGACAAACACTGAGAGAAGCAAACACCCAGTCAGATACATAGGTACAGAGAGTGAGAGAGTCAAAAGCGCATAAAAATATATAGATTCAGACATACAAACCGACAATGACAGGCACTGGGAGAAGCAAACATCTGCCCAGACACATAGACAAAGAAAGTGAAAACACGCATACAAACACAAAGATTCAGGCATACAAACCGACAAAGACATGGTCCAGAAAAATCAAACATGTGTCCAAACATAAAAGAAAAGAGAGTGAGAATATAGATTCAGATGTACAAACCGACGAAGACTGGCACTGGGAGAAGCAAACACCCACCCAGATACACAGGCAAAGAGAGTGAGAGAGACAAAAACGCATACAAATACATAGATTCAGACATACAAACAGACAAAGACAGGCAGAGGGAGAATCAAACTCCGCCCAGACACACAAGCAAAGAGAGTGAGAGAGAGATTAAAACAAGTACAAATATATAGATTCAGACATACAAACCGACAAAGACAAACAGGAGGACAGGCAAACACCCGCCCAGACACACAAGCAAAGAGAGTGAGAGAGACAAAAAACACATACCAAAGTATAGATTCAGAACTAAAAACCAACAAAGACAGGCACTGGGAGGGAAAGAGAGTGAGAAAGGCAAAAAACACATACAAATATATAGATAAAGACATAAAAAATGACAAAAAAATGCACTGGAAGAAGTAAACACTTGTCCATAAACACAGTCGAAGAGAATGAGAGAGACAAAAACATAAGCAAATACATGCATTCTACCATACAAACCAAAAAAAACAGGTACTGAGATATGAACACACCAACCCAGACCCACAAGCAACGAAAGTGAGAGACACAAAAACACATATATACATATAGATTCAGGTCCACAATCCAACCAAGACATGCATTGAGATGAGCAAACACCCGCCCAGACACATAGGCAATGGAAGTGAGAGAGACAAAAACAAATACAACTATATAGATTCAGACCTAAGAACCGACAAAGACAGGCACTGGGACAAGCAAACACCCGCCCAGACACACAGGCAAAGAGAATAAGAGCATAGATTCCGACGTACAAACCGACAAAGACAGGCAATGGGAGAAGCTAACACCCACCCAGATACACAGGCAATGAGAGTGAGAGATACAAAAACGCATACAAATGCATAGATTAAGTCATAAAAACGACAAAGAGAGGCACTGAGTGAAGAAAACAAGCGCCCAGACACATAGGTAAAGAGAGTAAGAGAGATAAAAACACATAAAATACATAGATTAAGCCATACAAACCGACGAAGACATGCACTGGGAAAAGCAAACACCCGCCCAGACACACAAGCAAAGAGAGTGAGAGAGACAAAAACAAGTAAAAATACATAGATTCAGACATATAAACCGACAAAGACAGGCACTGTGATAAACAAACACCCACCAAGACACACAAGCAATGGAAGTGAGAGAGACAAAAACACATACAAATACATAGATTAAGACATACAAACCGACAAAGACAGACACTGAGAGAAGCAAACACCCACCCAGATACACAGGCAAAGAAAGTGAGAGAGTCAAAACGCATAAAAATACATAGATTAAGACATACTAACCGACAAAGACAGGCATTGGGAGAACCAAACATCCACCCAGACACATAGGCAAAGAGAGTGAGAGAGATAAAACACACAAATAAATAGATTAATTCATTCAAACCGACAAAGGCAGGCACTGAGATAAGCAAACATTGCCCAGACCCACAAGCAATGGAAGTGAGAGAGACAAAAACACACACAAATACATAGATTAAGACATAAAAACCGACAAAGACAGAAACTGAGAGAAGCAAACTCCCACCCAGATTCACAAGCAAAAAGAGCGAAAGTATAGATCCAGACGTAAAAATTGACAAAGACAGACACTAAGGGAAGCAAACAAATACCCATATACACATGCAAAGAGAGTGAGAGAGTCAAAAACGAATAAAATACATAGATTCCGACTTACAAACCGACAATGAAAGGCAGTGGGAGAAGCAAACATCCGCCCAGGCACATAGGGAGAGAGAGAGTGAGAGAGATAAAAACACATACAAATATATAGATTCAGACATATAAAACAACAAAAACAGGCGTTGAGATAAGCAAACACCCAGCAAGACACACAAGCAAAGGAAGTGGGAGAGACAAAAACACACACAAATTTATAGATTCAGACATACAAACCGACAAAGACAGGCACTGAGATAAGCAAATACCCGCTCAGACACATAGGGAAAGAGAGTGAAAGAGACAAAAACAAATACAACTATATAGATTCAGACATACAAACTGACAAAGATCGGCACTGGGACAAGCAAACTACCGGCCAGACACACAGGCAAAGAGAGTTAGAGTATAGATTCAGAAGTACAATCCGACAAAGACAGGTACAGGGAGTAGAAAACACCCACCCAGATACACAGGCAAAGAGAGTGAGAGAGACAAAAAAACATACAAGTACACAAATTCAGCCATAAAAACAGACAAAGACATGCACTGCGAGATTTAAACCCCGCCCAGAAATAAAAGCAGTGAGAGAGACACAAAAAGTACAAATACATAGATTCAGACATACAAACTGACAAAGACAAACACGAGGACAGGCAAACACCCGCCCAGACACACAAGCAAAGAGAGTGAGAGAGACAAAAATACATACCAAAATATAGATTCAGCACTAAAAACCAACAAAGACAGACACTTGGAGAAGCAAACACTTGCCAAGACACATAGGCAAAGAGAGATTCAGACAAATATATAGATTCAGACATACAAACTGACCAAGACATGCACTGGGACAAGCAAACACCAGCCAGGACACACACTGAAAGAGAATGAGAGTGACAAAAACACATACAAATACATAGATTCAGACATACAAACTGACAAAGACAGGCATTGGGACAAGCATACACATACCCAGACACACAGACAAAGAGAGAGAAACAAAAACACAAATATATACATAGATTCAGACATACAAACCGACAAAGACAGGGATGGGACGAAGCAAACAC
The DNA here is from genome assembly GCF_049724085.1 of Artemia sp. Qi Xiang Cuo. Lineage (NCBI taxonomy): Eukaryota > Metazoa > Arthropoda > Branchiopoda > Anostraca > Artemiidae > Artemia > Artemia sp. Qi Xiang Cuo. The sequence goes on along the minus strand of NC_142813.1, from coordinate 17,502,116 downwards.
ACACCCGAAAACACATAGGAAAAGAGACTAAGAGAGACTAAAACAAATACAACTATATACATCCAGACACATGAACCGGCAAAGATTGGCCTTGGGGGAAGCAAACACACGCCCAGACACAAAGGTTAAGAGACTGAGAAAGAGGGACTAAAACAAATAAATCTACATAGATTCAGACATTAACACCGACAAAGACAAGCACTGGGACAAGAAAACACCCGCCCAGACACACAAGCAATGAGTTAGAGTATAGATTCAGACATACAAACCGACAAAGACAATATTGGGAGAAGCAAACACCCACCCAGATGCAGAGGCAAAGAGAGGGAGAGAGAGAGACCAAAACACATTCAAATATATAGATTAAGACATACAAAACGACAAGGACAGGCAGTGGGACAAGCAAACATCCGCCCAGACACACAGGCAAAGTAAGTGAGAGTATAGATCCAGACGTAAAAATCGACGATAGAGACAGACACTGAGAGACGCAAACACCAAGCCAGATACACAAGCAATGAGAGTGAGAGTATAGATTCAAACGTAAAAACTGACAGACAGACACTGAGGGAAGCAAACACCTACCCAGATACCAAGGCAAAGACATTGAGAGAGTCTAAAACGCATAAAAATACATAGATTCAGACTTACAAACCGACAATGACAGGCACTGAGAGAAGCAAACATCTATCCAGAGACAAAGGCAAAGGGAGTAAAAGAGATAAAAACACATATAAATATATAGATTTGGACATTAAAAACCAACAAAGACAGGCATTGAGAGAAGCAAACATCCGCCAAGACACAAAAGCAAAGAGTGATAGTAAAGATTCAGACGTACAAACCGACAAAGACAGAAACTGTGAGAAGCAGACATCTACCCAGACACATAGGAAAATAGACTAAGGCAGACAAAAAATGCATACAAATACATAGATTCAATCCCTAGAACCAAAAAAAACAGACACTGATAGGAGTAAATATCTATCCTGAGCCACAGGCAAAGAAAATAAGAGATATAAAAACACATGAAGGCATACTAATTCAGCCAAACAAACCGACAAAAACAGGCACCGGGAAACGCAAACACCCGCCCAGACACACAGGCAAAGAGAGTGAGAGAGACAAAAACAGGTACAAATATATAGATTCAGTCATACAAACCGACAAAGACAGGCACTGAGATAAGCAAACATCCGCCCAGACACAAAGGCAAAGAGAGTGATAGTAAAGATTCAGACGTAAAAACCGACAAAGACAGACACTGAGAGAAGCAAACACTCGCCCAAATTCACAAGCAAAGAGAGTGAGAGTATGGATTCAGACGAAAAAACCGAAAAAGACAAACACTGAGAGAAACAAACACCCACCTAGATACACAGGTAAAGAGAGTGAGAGAGTCAAAACGAATAAAAATACTTAAATTCAGACATACAAACTGAAAATGACAGGCACTGGGACAAGCAAACACCCGCCCAGACACACAGGCAACGAGAGTGAGAGTATAGATGCAGACGTAGAAACTGACAAAGAGAGGCACTAGGATAGGCAAACACTCATCCAGATACACAGGCAAAGAGAGTGAGAGAGACAAAACCGCATACAAATACATAGATTAAGACATACAGACCGACAAAGACAGGCACTGGGAGAAGCAAACCCCGCCAAGACACACAAGCAAAGAGACTGAGAGAGACAAAAACAAGTACAAATATATAGATACAGACATACAAACCGAAAAACACAAGCACGAGGACAGGCAAACACCCGCCCAGACACACAAGCAAAGAGAGTGAGAGGGACAAAAAACACATACCAAAATATAGATTCAGAACTAAAAACCAACAAAGACAGGCACTGAGAGAAGCAAAAACTTGCCTAGACACATATGCTAATAGAGTGAGAAAGGCAAAAACCCAAAGAAGCATATTCAGACATACAAACTGACCAAGACATGCACTGGGAAAAGCAAACACCAGCCCAGACACACACTCAAAGAGAATGAGAGAGACAAAAACACATACAAATATATAGATTCAGACATACAAACCAACAAAGACAGGAACAGGGAGAAGCATACACCCACCCAGATACAGAGGCAAAGAGAGGGAAAAAGAGAGACCAAAACACATACAAATATATAGATTAAGACATACAAAACGACAAGGACAGGCACTGGGACAAGCAAACATCCGCCCATACACACAGGCAGAGAGAGTGGGAGTATGGATTCAAACGTTAAAATCGACGAAGACAGACACTGAGAGAAGCAAACACCCACCCAGATTCACAAGCAAAGAGAGTGAGAGTATAGATTCAGACGTACAAACTGACAAAGACAGACACTAGGAGAAGCAAACACCCACCCAGATACACAGGCATAGAGACTGAGAGAGACAAAAACGCATACAAATACATAGATTCAGACATGCAAAATGACAAACAAATGCACTGGGACAGGCAAACATCCGCCCGGACATACAGGCAAAGAGAGAGAGAGACAAAAGCACATACATATACATAGATTAAGATATACAAACCGACAAAAACAGGCACTGGGAGACTCAAACACTCGCCCAGACACACAAGCTAAGAGAGTGAGAGAGACAAAAAAAAGTACGAATATATAGATTCAGTCATACAAACCGACAAAGACATTGAGATAAGCAAACATCCGCCCAGACACAAAGGCAAAGAGTGATAGTATAGATTCAGACGTAAAAACCGACAAAGACAGACACTGAGAGAAGCAAACACTCGCCCAAATTCACAAGCAAAGAGAGTGAGAGTATGGATTCAGACGAAAAAACCGAAAAAGACAAACACTGAGAGAAACAAACACCCACCTAGATACACAGGTAAAGAGAGTGAGAGAGTCAAAACGAATAAAAATACATAAATTCAGATATACAAGCTGAAAAAGACAGACACTGGGACAAGCAAACACCCGCCCAAACACACAGGCAAAGAGAGCGAGAGTATAGATTCAGACGTACAAACTGACAAAGAGAGGCATTAGGATAAGCAAACACTCATCCAGATACACAGGCAAATAGAGTGAGAGAGACAAAAACGCACAAAAATACATAGATTTAAACATACAAACCGACAAAGACAGGCACTGGGAGAAGCAAACCCCGCCAAGACACACAAGCAAAGAGACTGAGAGAGACAAAGACAAGTACAAATATATAGATACAGACATACAAACCGACAAAGACAAACAGGAGGACAGGCAAACACCCGCCCAGACACACAAGCAAAGAGTGTGAGAGAGACAAAAAACACATACCAAAGTATAGATTCAGAACTAAAAACCAACAAAGACAGGCACTGGGAGAAGCAAACACTTGCCTAGACACATAGGCTAATAGAGTGAGAAAGGCAAAAACCCAAAGAAGCATATTCAGACATACAAACTGACAAAGATATGCACTGGGAAAAGCAAACACCAGCCCAGACACACACTCAAAGAGAATGAGAGAGACAAAACACATACAAATACATAGATTCAGACGTACAAACCGACAAAGACAAACATTGGGATAAGCAAACACCCACCCAGATACAGAGGCAAAGAGAGGGAAAAAGAGAGACCAAAACACATACAAATATATAGATTAAGACATACAAAACGACAAGGACAGGCACTGGGACAAGCAAACATCCGCCCATACACACAGGCAAAGAGAGTGGGAGTATGGATTCAGACGTAAAAATCGACAAAGACAGACACTGAGAGAAGCAAACACCCACCCCGATTCACAAGCAAAGAGACTGAGAGTATGGATTCAGACGTAAAAACTGACAAAGACAGACACTGAGGGAAGCAAACACCCACCCAGATACCAAGGCAAAGACATTGAGAGAGTCTAAAACGCATAAAAATAAATAGATTCAGACTTACAAACCGAGAATAATAGGCAAACTGGTAGAAGCAAACATCCGCCCAGACACATAGGCAAAGAGAGTGAAAGAGATAAAAACACATACAAATATAAAAATTCAGACATACAAACCAACAAAGACAGGCATTGAGATAAGCAAACACCCGTCCAGACACATAGGCAAAGAGACTGAGAGTATGGATTCAGACGTAAAAACTGACAAAGACAGGCACTAGGAGAAGCAAACACCTACCCAGATACACAGGCAAAGAGAGTGAGAGAGACAAAAAAGCATACAAATAAATAGATTAAAACATACAAACCGACAAAGACAGGCACTGGGACAGGCAAAAATCTGCCCAGACACACAGGCAAAGAGAGTAAGAGAGCAAAAAACACATAAAAATACATAGATTCAGACATAGAAACAGACAAAGACAGACACTGGGACAAGCAAAGACCCGCCCAGACACACAAGCAAAGAGAGTGAGAGAGACAAAAACAAGTATAAATATATAGATTCAGACATATAGACCGACAAAGACGGGCACTGTTATAAACAAACACCCACCCAGACACACAAGCAATGGAAGTGGAGAGACAAAAACACATACAAATACATAGATTAAGACATACAAACCGACAAAGACAGGCACTGGGACAAGCAAACATCCAACCAGACACACTGGCAAAGAGAATGAGAGTATAGATTCAGACATAAAAACCGACAAAGACAGAAACTGAGAGAAGCAAACACCCACCCATATTCACAAGCAAAGAGAGTGAGAGAGTCAAAAACTAATAAAATACATAGATTCAGACATACAAACCGACAATGACAGGCACTGGGGGAAGCAAACACCCACCCAGATATACAGGCAAAGGGAGTGAGTGAGACAAAACGCATACAAATACATAGATTAAGACATATAAACTGACAAAGATAGGCACTGGGAGAAGCAAACATCTGCCCGGACAAATAGGCAAAGAGAGTGATAGAGATAAAAACACACACAAATACATAGATTAAGACATACAAACTGACAAAAACAGGCACTGGGACACTCAAACACCCGCCCAGACACACAAGCAAAGAGAGTGAGAGAGACAAAAAAAAGTACGAATATATATATTCAGTCATACAAATCGACAAATACAGGCACTGAGATAAGCAAACATCCGCCCAGCCACAGATGCAAAGAGAGTGAGAGTATCGATTCAGACTTAAAAATAGACAAAGACAGACACTGAGAGAAGCAAACACCCGACCAGATACACAAGCGATGAGAATGAGAGTATAGATTCAGACGAAAAAACCGAAAAAGCCAGACTCTGAGAGAAGCAAAGTCAAAAACGAATAAAAATACTTAAATTCAGACATATAAACGGACAATGACAGGCACTGGGACAAGCAAACACCCGCCCAGACACACAGGCAGAGAGAGTGAGAGTATAGATGCAGACGTAGAAACTGACAAAGAGAGGCACTGGGATAAGCAAACACTCATCCAGATACACAGGCAAAGAGAGTGAGAGAGACAAAACCGCATACAAATGCATAGATTAAGACATACAAACCGACAAAGACAGGCACTGGGAGAAGCAAACCCCGCCAAGACACACAAGCAAAGAGACTGAGAGAGTCAAAAACAAGTACAAATATATAGATACAGACATACAAACCGACAAACACAAGCACGAGGACAGGCAAACACCAGCCCAGACACTCAAGCAAAGAGAGTGAGAGGGAAAAAAACACATACCAAAATATAGATTCAGAACTAAAAACCAACAAAGACAGGCACTGGGAGAAGCAAAAACTTGCCTAGACACATATGCTAATAGAGTGAGAAAGGCAAAAACCCAATGAAATATATATATTCAAACACACAAACTAACAAAGACATGAACTGGAACAAGCAAACACCAGCCCAGACACACAGTCAAAGAGAATGAGAGACAACAAAAACACATAAAAATATATAGATTCAGACATACAAACCAACAAAGACAAGCACTGGGACAATCAAACACCCACCCAGACACATAGAAAAAGAGAGTGAGAGTATAGATTCAGACGTACAAACCGACAAAGACAAACATTGGGAGAAGCAAACACCCACCTAGATACACAGGCAAAAAGAGTGAGAGAGACAAAAACACATACAAATATGAAGATTAAGACATAAAAACCGACAAAGAAAGGCAATGGGACAAGCAAACATTCGCCCAGACACACAGGCAAAGAGAGTGAAAGTATAGATTCAGACGTAAAAATCGACAAAGACAGACACTGAGAGAAGCAAACATCCACCCAGATTCACAAGCAAAGAGAGTGAGAGTATGGATTCAGACGTAAAAACCGAAAAAGACAGACACTGAGAGAAGCAAACACCCAGCCAGATACACAGGCAAAGAGAGTGAGAGAGTCTAAAACACATAAAAATATATAGATTCAAACATACAAACTGACAATGACAGGCACTGGGAGAAGCAAACATCCGCCCAGACACATCCGCCAGACATACAAATATATAGATTCAGACATACAAAGCAACAAAGACAGGCATTGAGATAAGCAAACACCCGCCCAGACACACAATCAAAGGAAGTGAGAGAGACAAAAACACATACAAATATATGGATTCAGACATACAAACCGACAAAGAAAGGCACTGGGAGAAGTAAACACCAGCCCAGACACATAGGCAAAGACAGTGAGAGAGACGAAAAAATTACTAATATATAGCTTCAGACATAAAACCGACAAAGACAGGCACTGGGACAAGCAAACACCCGTCTAGACACACAGGCAAAGAGAGTCAGAGTATAGATTCAGACGCTAAACCGACAAAGACAGGCACTGGGAGAAGCGAACACCCACACAGACACACATGCAAAGAGAGTGAGAGAGACAAAAAAACATAAAAATACATAGATTCATACATACAAACCGACAAAGACAGGCACCGGTAGAAGCAAACATCTACCCAGACACATAGGCAAAGAGAGTGAGAGAGATAAAAACACATGCAAATACATAGATTAAGACATACGAACCGACAAAGTCAGGTACTGCGACACGCAAACACCCACCCAGACACAAAAGCAAGGAGAGTGAGAGAGACAAAAACAAGTATAAATATATAGATTTAGACATACAAACCGACAAAGACAGGCAATGAGATAAGCGAAAACCCACCCAGACACACAAGCAATGGAAGTGAGAGAGACAAAAACACATACAGTACATAGATTAGATTAAGACATACAAACCGACAAAGACAGGCACTGGGACAAGCAAAACATCCACCCAGACACACAGGCAAATAGAGTGAGAGCATAGATTCAGACGTACAAATCAACAAAGATAGACACTGAGAGAAGCAAACACCCACCCAGATACAAAGGCAGAGAGAGTGAGAGAGCCTTTGTCGGTTTGTATGTCTAAATCTATATATTTGTATGCATTTTCGTCTCTCTCACTCTGTTTGCCTGTGTGTATGGGCGGATGTTTGCTTCTCCATGTGCCTGTCTTTGTCGGTTTGTATGTCTTACTATATGTATTTATATGCGTTTTTGTCTCTCCCACTCTCTTTGCCTGTGTATCTGGGTGGGTGTTGGCTTCTCCCCGTGCCTGTCTTTGTCGGTTTATACGTCTGAATCTATACTCTCACTCTCTTTGCCTGTGTGTCTAGGCGGATGTTTGCTTCTCCCAGTGCCTGTCTTTGTTAGTTTGTATGTCTTAATCTATGTATTTGTATTTGTTTTTGTCTCTCTCACTCTCTTTACTTGTGTGTCTGGGGGGTGTTTGCCTATTCTCATGTTTGTTTTTGTTGGTTTCTATGTCCGATTTTATATAGTGGTATGTGCTTTTGCCTCTCTCACTTCCATTGCTTGTGTGTCTGGGTGGGTGTTTGCTTATCTCAGTGCCTGTCTTTGTTGGTTTGTCTGTTTGATTCTACATATTTGTACTTGTTTTTGTCTCTCTCACTCTCTTTGCGTGTGTGTCTGGGCGGGTGTTTGCTTGTCCCAGTGCCTGTCTTTGTCGGTTTGTATGTCTTAATCTATGTATTTGTATGTGTTTTTATCTCTCTCACTCTATTTGCCTCTGTGTCTGGGCGGATGTTTGCTTCTCCCAGTGTCTATCATTGTCGGTTTGTATGTCTTACTCTATGTATTGGTATGCGTTTTTTTCTCTCTCACTCTCTTTGCCTGTGTATCTGGGTGGGTGTTTGCTTCCCCACCCAGATTCAGATATACAAACCAACAAAGACAGGCATTAGGATAAGCAAACACCCGCCCAGAAACACAGGCAAAGGTAGTGAGAGAGACAAAAACACATACAAATATATAGATTCAGACATACAAACCGAGAAAGACAGACACTGAGATAAGCAAACACCCGCTCAGACACATAGGCACAGAGAATGAGGGAGACAAAAAAATACAAATATATAGATTCAGACATACAAATCGACAAAGACAGGCACTGGGACAAGCAAACACTCAGCCAGACACACTGGCATAGAGAGTGAGAGTATAGACTCAGACGTACAAACCGACAGAGACATGCACTGGGACAACCAAACACCCACCCAGATACACAGGCAAAGAGAGTGAGAGATACAAAAACGCATACAAATACATAGATTAAGACATACAAACTGACAAAGACAGGCACTGAGAGAAGCAAACACCCGCCCAGACACATAGGCAAAGAGAGTGAGAAATAAAAACACATACAAATATACAGATTAAGACATACAAACCGACAAAGACAGGCACTGGGACAAGCAAACCCCGGCCCAGACACACACAAGCAAAGAGAGTGAGAGAGACGAAAACAAGTACAAATATATAGAATCAGACATACTAACCAACAAAGACAGGCTCTGAGAGAAGCAAACACCCACCCAGACACACAGGCAATGGAAGTAAGAGAGACAAAAACACATACCATTATATAAATTCGGACATAGAAACCGACAAAGACAAACATGAGAAGAGGCAAACACCCGCCCAGACACACAAGTAAAGAGAGTGAGAGAGACAAAAACGCATACAAATACATAGATTAAGACATACAAACCGACAAAGACAGGCACTGGGAGAAGCAAACATCCGCCCAGACACATATGAAAAGAGAGTGAGAGTCTTGATTCAGACTAACAAACCGACAAAGACAGGCACTGGGATCAGAAAACACCCACCCAGATACACAGGCAAAGAGAGTGAGAGAGACAAAAACGCATACAAATACATAGGTTAAGACATAAAACCGACAAAGACAGGCACTGGGAGAATCAAACATTCGCCCAGACACACAGGTAAAGAGAGTGAGAGAGACGAAAACGCATACAAAAACATACATTCAGACATACAAACCAACAAAGACAGGCACTCGGTCAAGAAAACACCTGCCCAGAGACACATGCAATGAGAGTGAGAGAGACAAAAAAAACACACACATACAAATATTTAGATTCAGACTACAAACCGACAAAAACAGGCACTGGGACTAGCAAACACCCGACGAGACACACAGGTAGAGAGAGTGAGAGAGACAAAAACACATATAAACATCGCTCAGACATACGGGCATAGTGAGAGAGACATGCAAAAAAAAGTTAGATTCACTTAAGTTCACTTCCACCTTTTCAATATCTTAACTGCTGCCATTTTTACACCAATAGTTATAAGTAGCACACTCGTTCAGACACAGAAATATAGTGAGAGAGACATGCAGTGACTTAAGCTCACTTAGCGTCAGAATTAAGAACATCCACGTTTAAAATACATATGATTTTATTAATAATATTTGATTTTCTAATACAGCTGGGTTCTAGTTACAAGAAATAAGAACATCTACGTTTTAAATACAACTGATTCTATTCATAATATTTGATTTTCTAATAAAGTTGGGTTTTAGTTTTCAGAAATAAAAATATTCACGTTTAAAATACATTTGATTTTATTAATACTATTTTATTTTTTTTTAATAAAGTTGGGTCTTGGTTTTCAGAAAGATGAACATCCACGTTTAAAATACATCTGATTATATTAATAATATTTGATTTTTTAAAAATAAAGTTAGGTTTTAATTTTCAGAAATACGAACATCCACGTTTAAAATACATCTGATTTTATTAATAACATTTGATTTTTTTAATAAAGTTGGGTTTTAGTTTCAAGAAATATTAATCAAGTGGGGTTTTAGTTTTCAGATATAAGAACCTTTATGCATACCCTAATTCTACACAATACTTTTCAAAGGACATTATTATATCATTTCCCTCATAGGGCTGTCATATCATCAATAGGTTAGGCTACATTAAGTCAACTGCTTTTAAGTTAGATTCATTTAGATTAGTTTACAATAGACAACCCGAGTACCTGCAGTCAAATAGCTTCACTCACATTTAAAAAAGTAAAGATATTGACACATTTTTACTACCACATCTGCTGCCCTCTTATCACCTATAGTTATAGATGGCAGCACACCAACTCAAGTACAGGGGCCAAGTGAGAGAGACGCGCAAAAAGTTAGGATCATTTAGGTTCACTTATCGTGGCGCCACGATAAGTGAACCTAAATGACCCTAACTTTTTGCGTGTCTCTCTCACTAGGCCCCTTGTGTTTGAGTTGGTGTGCTGCCATCTATAGCTATCGGTGATAAGAGAGCAGCAGATGTGGTAGTCAGCCCCTCTTAATTCCCACCATTTCCCCATAATATATCCAATCGAAATTTTTATATAGCCAATTTGTTCAGCATAATCAAAAGGTCCAGTAGTTATATCTTTGGGGATGACAACTCCTCTTCCCACAGCCCTCAGGGAAAGGGTTGTAAGCTATGCTCCAGGGACATATACGGTTTTATAGAGGGGTGATCGTATAAACTTTGGAGAGGGCTGATTTGATTGAAAATTAGAAGTTCCAAGGCCCTTTTTAAGAGTCAAAGTGATCAGAGGACAGCTAGCCCTCCCCCCACTTACGTCCTCTTTTCCTCAAATGCATCAGATGGAAATTTTGATATAGCCATTTTCTTCAACAAATAGTTTAAAGACCAACAACGCCTTTTTGGTTGATACAACCCCCAAGAGGCTGGAGGCAAGATTTGTAAGTTATGTCCCAATGCCATATAAGTTTTTTATGGAAAATCTTTTCGTACAAACTTTAGAGGGGGTTTACCGAAACTTAAAACTCTATTTCCCTTTTACGAGTCAAAAGTGATGGAGAGATACTAGCCCCCCTGCCCTCTTTTCCCAAAATGTATCTTATAGAAGTGGTGAAATAGCTACTTTGTTCAAAATATTCCCAAGAATATATAACAAAGCCTCAAGGGGGGCACAACCACAAAGAGCTCAGGGGTGAGGGTTATAAGTTATGCCCCAGGATATACAAGGTTCTTATGGAACCGGTGGTAGTATACACTTCAGAAGGGACTGATTTGACTGGAAGTTCTAGTGCCCTTTTTCAGAGTCAAAAGTAAATTGAGGGCAACTAGCCCCCCGCCCAAGCCCATTATTTCACAAAACACATCCAATTAAACTGTTAAGAGAGCTATTTTGTTCACTATTGTTGAAAAGTCCAGTAATTATGTCTTTGGTAATGTCATCCTTCCCACCATCCTCAAGGCAAGGGCTGTAAGTTAGGGAATTTGTTAATTGCTTACAGCTAGTATACAATGCTATTGAGAACGGTATGCTTGTTCGACCTCTACTTTCCAAAAACGATGGGTTTAGGTGATCCTTTCAGAGAATGTTGCGAGGATTGCTGAACTAAATCAAAACACGTTATATGTGCACGGGTTATCAAAAGGGTACAACTCAGGAATGACTGAGCGTATTAATTTGGGACTTTTAGAAAAAGATAAGGGATATTATCACTTGACCAAAAAGGCAGCATTTGCACCCTGCTACTACTACTACATCTACCGCCACTACTACTACTATCACAACTACTACTACTGCCACCACTATTACCACTAAAACTACTGTTTCTGTTGTGAGTACTAGGATGGCTGAGATTTATCCGAGAAAACATTGAGGAGAAAGTTGAAGTAAATCAAAACATACTATGTGTATACAAATTACTGATACAGGCGTATCAGCAATATTATTGAAACGGAATACCTTATCAAAAGGAAACTTCTGGAGCATCATGATTGGGATGTTCATCTGGCCAAAAATCAACATGTACCAGCTATTACTGCTATCAGTGCTGTTGCTACTACTGTTCCTACTGCTGCCACTACTAGTGTGATTCTATTACAATTAAGGCTACGCGTCTGAAGATAAATATTTAACACAATATTGGGGGGGGATTAAACTAAATCAAAACACTCTATTTGCATGCAGATTATCATAAGGGTGTATCTCCAGAATGAATTTGGGTATTAAATTGGAACTTTCAGAGAATGCTTAAAGGCGAAGATGAGTTGAAAAAAGTTATATGCGCGTGCCATTACTAACAATACTACCACTCCTACTTTTGATATTACTACTACTGCTACTCCTGCTACTAAACTGATCCAACTACTATTTCAATCCCAACAATTTGTAAGGCTTCGAGTATTAAGGTGAAAAGACGGTCAAAATGGCACATCAGCAATGAGACTTCCGGGGTATCATGGAGGGGGGATATTCAACTGACCAAAATACATTACTTTTGTACTTCTGCTACTACTGCTAGAACTAGTGGTGCTATTACTATTAACACTATTACCGGTACTGCTAGTACTAACACTACTACTGTGATTTCTATTACAACTATGCCTAAGATTATGAAGGCGAAATTTTCAGAGAAGATTTAGTGGGAAAGGCGAATTGAATCATAGCATGGTTGTTATGCAGGTTGTCAAAAGGGAATATCAACAATACCTTAGGAACAGTTTTGTGTCTTAAGGTGAAACTTCCCGGGCTTGTTGTGGGGGATGTTGAATTAGCCAAAAGACAATGTTTGTATCCCAATGCTACTGCTTCTACTCATATAACTACTACTAATAATCCTATTAGTAGTTTCTGCTATTTCTACTGCTACTAATACTTCTGCTCCTACTATTACTGCCGGTGCTACTACTACTGCTAATAAAGCTGAGGGTTTTAAGACGAATATTTTGGGCAATATTGAAACTGTACACTATGGCCACACATGTTGTTGAGAGGAGGTATCAGCAATGCTTTATGAACGGTTAATGGTATTAAGCTTTAATTTGAACCTTAATCAATAAAGTTGAAGCTTTCCAGAATATTGATGTGGATCTTGAACTAAATTGAAACGAACTATGACCATGCAGATTGTCAAAAGGGTGACAAAAGTAGAGAGGGGGCTACCAGCCCCACGAGAACACATGTGCTGCCATCTACAATTTAGTTTAACGTTGAAAGTACATAATTTATGGTTTTTCTCACTGAGAATGAAAAAACAGGATTTTTCTCACTTGAAAAAAAGGATTTTTCTCACTTTTATGGATGTTTCTTGGACGGTTATGAGTATTAGTCAATTTATTTGTTGTTTTTCATGGATGTCAACAGCAATTTATGTCTGTTTTATGGTTTTTTTCACTGAGAATGAAAAACAGGATTTTTCTCACTTTGATGGATGTTTTATGGATGGTTATGAGTGCTGGTCAATTTATTTGTTGTTTTTCACGGATGTCAACATCAATTTATGTCTGTTTTTATGGATTTTGTCACTGAGAATGAAAAAACAGGATTTTTCTCACTTTGATGTATTTTCAAGGAGAATTGTCTCCGGGCGAGACATTTGAGACATTTTTGAGACATTTTAGAAGATGATTTAAGCGAAACTGTTTGAGGCATTTTAGAAGATGATTTTAGAAGATGATTTAGAAGATGATTTGAGGGTGAAACTCTGTGGTCGTTATAATACACAAGTTCTATTTGAACAGTGTTGTGAGGTCCTCTACCCCAGCCCCAAAGGGCTGCGATCCCCCTACTCCAACCGCGAAGGAAGCCCCCTGCCCCAAAAGGTCCCCCGGACTCCCAAAGGACCACCCGGCCCCCCAAGGGGCCCCCGGACCCCCAAAGGACCCCTGGGCCCTCAAAGAGCCCTCACCCCATTTTTTTAATACTTTTTTTGTGTACTTGAGACACAGAAGGGTCCCCACATTTCAAGAGTATCTAATATTTTTTTTCAGAATAATTTCCTTACTCAATGTCGTTCCCAAACCCATTTTACAAATTAAAGCATCCATTATTTTCATACACGGCTTTTATTTACAGCATTTGCAATGCCCCAACACCAAGCAGTATTTTTCAAAAGGCATTTAAGAACAATTTCTTTTCTTAATGTCCCTCCCAAACCCATTTTACAAGTTGAAGTACCCATACTTTACCCCATAACTTTACTTTACGACTTTTTGCACATCCCAACATCAAACAATACTTTTCAAAGGCATTTCAGAACAAGTTCTTTTCTTAATGTCCTTCCTTAACCAATTTTACAAGTTGAAGTACTTATCTTTTTCATCACAACTTTACTTTACGACTTTTTGCATACCCCAACATCAAGCAATAATTTTCAAAGGCTTTATTATATCTTTTCGGAACAAGTTCTTTACGCAAAGTCCTTCCTAAACCAATTTTACAAGTTGAAGTACTCATCTTTTCCCCCACAACTTTACTATAAGGCTTTTCGAATACCCCAACATCAAGCATTACTTTTCAAAAGGCTTTATTATATCTTTTCAGAACAAGTTCTTTACGTAATTTTCTTCCTAAACCCATTTTACAAGTTGAAGTACTTATCTTTTTCCCCACAACTTTACTTTACGACTTTTTTGCACACACAAACATAAAGCAATACTTTCCAAAAGGCTTTATTATATCTTTTCAGAACAACTTTTTTTCTTAATTTCCTTCCTAAACCAATTTTACAAGTTGAAGTAGTTATCTTTTTCACCACAACTTTACTTTACGACTTTTTTGCACACCCCAAGACCAAGCAATACTTTTCAAAGGGCTTTATTATATCTTTTCAGAACAAGTTCCTTTCTTAATATCCTTCTTAAACCAATTTTACAAATTCTAAATTTTTCCTTAGTAGATAGAAAAAGCTATACCATAGTTGTGAATATTTTCTCGAAAGATAAGCAGTTCTAATTCAATTTTAAATTTTCTCAATGAAGTGAAGAAAAGTTCAAGTTCTCTTCTGAGTTTTCTCAGTGAAAAAGAAATTAGTTATTAATCAATTCTATTTTTCCAAATAATATAAAAATTTTTCACCTCGGTTCAGATTTTTCTCAAAGGGATGAAAAAATTTAAAATACTGTTCCCAATTTTTCATAGAAGATAGAAAAGTTCAAGTTCTCTTCTGAATTTTACCAAAGAACACAATTCCATTTTAATTTCTCCAGAGAAAATAAAAATCTTCCACTTCAGTTTTAAGTTCATCAAAGACATAAAGAACTTTAAAGTTCTATTCTAAATTTATCTGTAGTAGCTAGAAAAAGCTATACCATAACTGTGAATATTTTCCCAGAAGACAAAAAGTTCTAGTTCAATTTTCAATTTTCTCAACGAAGTCAAGGAAAGTTCAAGTTCTATTCTGAATTTTCTCAATGAAAAAGAAAATAATTATTGATCATTTATATTTTTCAAATACTATAACAATTTTCCACTTCAGTTCAGATCTATCTCAAAGAGATGAAAAATTTTAAACACTCTTCCAAATTTTTCACAGAAGATAAAAAAGTTCATTTTACTGAATTTTCTCAATGAAAAAGAAATTAGCTATTGATCAATTCTATTTTTCCAAATAATATAAAATTTTTCACTTCGGATCAGATTTTTCCCAAAGAGATGAAAAAATTTTAAATACTGTTCCAAATTTTTCATCGAAGATAGAAAAGTTCAAGTTCTCTTCTGAATTTTACCAAAGAACACACTTCAATTGCAATTTCTCCAGAGAAAACAAAAATCTTCCACTTCAGTTCTCTATTTCACAAAGACATAAAGAAATTTAAAGTTCAATTCTAAATTTTTCGGTGGAAGATAGAAAAAGTAATGCCATACATGTGAATATATTCCCGGAAGATAAAAAATTCTAGTTCAATTTAAAATTTTCTCAACAAAGTGAAGAAAAGTTCAAGTTCTCTTCTGAATTTTACCAAAAAACACACTTCAATTCTAATTTCTCCAGAGAAAATAAAAATCTTCCACTTCAGTTTTAAGTTCCCCAAAGACATAAAGAAATTTAAAGTTCTCTTCTAAATTTCTTCCGTAGTAAATACAAAAAGCTATAAAAGGTTGTGAATATTTTCCCGGAAGATAAAAAGTTCTAGTTCAATTTTTAATTTTCTCAACGAAGTGAAGAAAAGTTCAAGTTCTATTCTGAATTTTCTCAATGAAAAAGAAATTAGTTATTGATCATTTCTATTTTTCCAAATAATAAAAAAAAAATTTCCACTTTAGTTCAGATCTGTCTCGAAGAGATGAAAAATTTAAAATACTTTTCCAAATTTTTCACATAATATAAAAAAGTTCAAGTTCTCTTCTTAATTTTACCAAAGAACACAATTCAATTCTAATTTCTCCATAGAAAATAAAAATCTTCCACTTCAGTTCTCTATTTCACAAAGATATAAAGAAATTTAAAGTTCAATTCTAAATTTTTCGTTAGAAGATAGAAAAAGTAATACCATAGTTGTGAATATTTTCCCGGAAGATAAAAAGTTCTAGTTCAATTTAAAATTTTCTCAACGAAGTGAAGAAATGTTCAAGTTCTCTTCTGAATTTTACCAAAGAACATCACTTCAATTCTAATTTCTCCAGAGAAAACAAAAATATTCCACTTCAGTTCTCTATTTCACAAAGACATAAAGGAATTTAAAGTTCAATTCTAAATTTTTCGGTGGAAGATAGAAAAAGTAATACCATACTTGTGAATATTTTCATGGAAGATAAAAAGTTCTAGTTCAATTTTAAATTTTCTCAACGAAGTGAAGAGAAGTTCAAGTACTCTTCTGAATTTTCTCTATGAAAAAGAAATAAGTTATTGATCATTTCTATTTTTCCAAATATTATAAAAATTACCACTTCAGTTCAGATCTGTCTCAAACGGATGAAAAAATTTTAAATACTGTTCCAAATTTTTCAAGGAAGATAGAAAAGTTCAAGTTCTCTTCTGAATTTTAACAAAGAACACACTTCAATTGTAATTTCTCCAGAGAAAACAAAAATATTCCACTTCAGTTTTAAGTTCACCAAAGACATAAAGAAATTTAAAGTTCTATTCTAAATTTTTCCGTAGTAGATAGAAAAAGCTATACCATAGTTGTGAATATTTTCCCGGAAGATAAAAAGTTCTAGTTAAATTTTTAATTTTCTCAACGAAGTGAAGAAAAGTTCAAGTTTTATTCTGAATTTTCTCAATGAAAGAGAAATTAGTTATTGATCATTTCTATTTTTCCAAAGAATATAAAAATTTTCCACTTTAGTTCAGATCTGTCTCGAAGAGAAGAAAAATTTAAAATACTGTTCCAAATTTTTCACAGAAGATAAAAAAGTTCAAGTTCTCTTCTGAATTTTACCAAAGAACACACTTGAATTCTAATTTCACCAGAGAAAACAAAAATTTCCACTTAAATTCTTTATTTCTCAGACATAAAGAAATTTAAAGTTCAATTCTAAATTTTTCGAGGAAAGATAGAAAAAGTAAAACCATACTTGTGAATATTTTTACGGAAGATGAAAAGTTCTAGCTCAATTTACAGTTTTCTCAAAGAAGAGAAAAAAAGTTAAAGTTCTCTTCTGAATTTTACCAAAGAACACACTTCAATTCTAATTTATCCAGAGAAAATAAAAATATTCCACTTCAGTTTTAAGTTCCCCAAAGACATAAAGAAATTTAAAGTTCTATTCTAAATTTTTCCATAGTAGATAGAAAAAGCTATACCATAGTTGCGAATACTCTCCAGGAAAATAAAATGTTCTAGTTCAATTTTTAATTTTCTCAAAGAAGTGAAGAAAAGTTAAAGTTCTATTCTGAATTTTCTAAATGAAAAAGAAAATAGTTTTTGATCATTTCTATTTTTCCAAATAATATAAAAACTTTCCACTTCACTTCCGATCTGTCTCGAAGCGATGAAAAATTTAAAATACTGTTCCAAATTTTTCACAGAAGATAAAAAAGTTCAAGTTCTCTTCTGAATTTAACAAAGAACACAATTAAATTCTAATTTCTCCATAAAAAATAAAAATCTTCCACTTCAGTTCTTTATTTCACAAAGACATAAAGAAATTTAAAGTTCAATCCTAATTTTTTCGGTGGAAGATAGAAAAAGTAATACCATACTTGTGAATATTTTCCCGGAAGATAAAAAGTTGTAGTTCAATTCAAGATTTTCTCAACGAAGTGAAGAAAAGTTCAAGTTCTCTTCTGAATTTTACTAAAGAACACACTTAAATTCTAATTTCTCCAGAGAAAATAAAAATCTTCCACTTCAGTTTTAAGTTCACAAAAGACATAAAGAAATTTAAAGTTCTATTATAATTTTTTCGTAGTAAATAGAAAAAGCTATTCCATAGTTGTGAATATTCTCCCGGAAGATAAAAACTTCTAGTTGAATTTTTAATTTTCTCAACGAAGTGAAGAAAAGTTAAAGTTCTATTCTGAATTTTAAAAAGTTTCAGATAAAAAGTTTCAATTTAATTCTAATTTTCTTAAATTCAGTTCCGATTTTTCTCAAAGAGATGAAAAATTTGAAGTTCTGTTCCAAATTTTTCATAGAATATAGAAAAAATTATACATTGATTGTGAGTATTCGACATGAAGATTCGACAGAAAATTAAAAATTGAACTAGAACTTTTTATCTTCAGGGAAAATATTCAGAACTATGGTATAGCTTTTTCTATCTACTACGAAAAAACTTAGAATAGAACTTTAAATTTTTTTATGGCTTTGGGGAACTTAAAACTGAAGTTTAAGATTTTTATTTTCTCTGGAGAAATTAGAATTGAAGTTTGTTCTTTGGTAAAACTCAGAAGAGAACTTGAACTTTTCTATCTTCTATGAAAAATTTGGAACAGTTTTAAAAAAAATTTTCATCCCTTTGAGACAGATCTGAACTGAAGTGGAAATTTTTATATTATTTGGAAAAATAGAAATGATCAATAGCTTATTTCTTTTTCATAGATAAAATTCAGAAGAGTTCATGAACTTTACTTCACTTCGTTGAGAAAATTTAAAATTGAACTAGAACTTTTATCTTCCGTGAAAATATTCACAAGTATGGTATTACTTTTTTCTATCTTCCACCGAAAAATTTAGAATTGAACTTTAAATTTCTTTATGTTTGTGAAATAGAGATCTGAAGTGGGAAATTTTTGTTTTCTCTGGAGAAATTAGGATGAAATTGGCCTCTTAGGTAAAATTCAAAAGAGAAACTGAACTTTTTTATTTTCTGAGAACATTTTGGAACATTATTTTAAATTTTCAATCTCTTCGAGACAGATCAGAACTAAAGTGGAAATTTCTTTTATTATTGGGAAAAATAGAAATGATCAATAACTAATTTCTTTTTCAATGAGAAAATTCAGAATAGAACTTAAACTTTTCTTTACTTTGTTGAGAAAATTAAAAGTTGAACTAAAACATTTTATCTTCCTGGAAAATATTCACAACTATGATGTAGCTTTTTCTATCTACTACGGAAAAATTTAGAATAGAACTTTAAATTTCTTTATGTCTTTGGGGAACTTAAAACTGAAGTGGAAAATTTTTTTTCTCTGGAGAAATTAGAATTGAAGTGTTTTCTTTGGTAAAATTCAGAAGAGAACTTGAAATTTTCTTCACTTCGTTGAGAAAATTTTAAATTGAACTAGAACTTTTTATCTTCAAGGAAAATATTCACAAGTATGGTATTATTTTTTCTATCTTCCACCGAAAAATATTGAATTGAACTTTAAATTTCTTTATGTCTTTGGTGAAATAGAGAACTGAATTGGAAGGTTTTTGTTTTCTCTTGAGAAATTAGAATTGAATTGTTTTCTTTGGTAAAATTCAGAAGAGAACTTGAATTTTTTATCTTCTGTGAAAAATTTGGAACAGTATTTTAAATTTTTCATGTTTTCGAGACAGATCTGAACTGAAGTGGAAAATTTTTATATTATTTGGAAAAATAGAAATGATCAATAACTAATTTCTTTTTCATTGAGAAAATTCAGAATAGAACTTGAAATTTTCTTCACTTCGTTGAGAAAATTAAAAATTGAACTAGAACTTTTTATCTTCCGGGAAAATATTCACAACTATGGTATAGCTTTTTCTATTTACTACGGAAAAATTTAGAATAGAACTTTAAATTTCTTTATGTCTTTGGGGAACTTAAAACTGAAGTGGAAGATTTTTATTTTCTCTGGAGAAATTAGAATTGTAGTGTGTTCATTGGTAAAATTCAGAAGAGAACTTGAATTTTTCTTCACTTCGTTGAAAAAATTTTAAATTGAACTAAAAATTTTTATCTTCCGTGGAAATATTCGTAAGTATGGTATTACTTTTTCTATCTTCCACCGAAAAATTTAGAATTGAACTTTAAATCTCTTTATGTCTTTGTGAAATAAAGAACTGAAGTGGAGATTTTATTTTCTCTGGAGAAATTAGAATTGAATTGTGTTCTTTGGTAAAATTCAGAAGAGAACTTGAACTTTTTTATCTTCCGGGAAAATATTCATAAGTATGGTATTACTTTTTCTATCTTCCACCGAAAAATTTAGAATTGAACTTTAAATTTCTTTACGTCTTTCTGTAATAGAGAATTGAAGTGGAAGATTTTTTTTTCTGGAGAAATTAGAATTGAATTGTGTTCTTTGGTAAAATTCAGAAGAGAACTTGAATTTTTTTATCTTCTGTGTAAAATTTGGCACAGTATTTTAAATTTTTCATCTCTTCGAGACAGATCTGAACTAAAGTGGAAAATTTTTATATTATTTGGAAAAATGGAAATGATCAATAACTAATTTCTTTTTCATTGAGAAAATTCAGAATAGAACTTGAAATTTTCTTCACTTCGTTGAGAAACTTAAAAATTGAACTAGAACGTTTTATCTTCCGGAAAAATATTTAGAACTATTGTATAGATTTTTCTATCTGCTACGGAAAATTTTAGAATAGAACTTAAAATTTATTTATGTCTTTGGTGAACTTAAAACTGAAGTGGAATATTTTTGTTTTCTCTGGAGAAATTACAATTGAAGTGTCTTCTTTGGTAAAATTCAGAAGAGAACTTGAACTTTTCTATCTTCCTTGAAAAATTTGGAACAGTATTTAAAATTTTTTCATCCCTTTGAGACAGATCTGAACTGAAGTGGTAATTTTTATATTATTTGGAAAAATAGAAATGATCAATAACTAATTTCTTTTTCATTGAGAAAATTCAGAATAGAACTTGAACTTTTCTTCACTTCATTGAGAAAATTAAAAATTGAACTAGAACTTTTTATCTTCCGGGAAAATATTCACAACTATGGTATATCTTTTTCTATTTACTACAGAAAAAATTTATAATTAAATTTTAACTTCTCTTATGTCTGTTGGGAACCTTAAAAGCGAGACTGAAAAATTTAATTTTCCCTGGATAAATTAGAAATTTAGTTTATTATTAGATAAAATTCCGACGGTAGCTTTAGCTCCTCTAATATTCATTGGAAACTTTGAATACTTATGTACAAATGCTTATCTCCCGGAGAAATACTCACAAGTATGGTATTACTTTTTCTATCTTCCACCGAAAAATTTAGAATTGAACTTTAAATTTCTGTATGTCTTTGTGAAATAGAGAACTGAAGTGAAAGATTTTTGTTTTCTCTGGAGAAATTAGAATTGAATTGTGTTCTTTGGTAAAATTCAGAAGAGAACTTGAACTTTTTTATCTTCTGTGAAAAATTTGGAACAGTATTTTAACTTTTTCATCTCTTCGAGACAGATCTGAACTAAAGTGGAAAATTTTTATATTATTTGGAAAAATAGAATTGATCAATAACTAATTTCTTTTTCATTGAGAAAATTCAGAATAGAACTTGAAATTTTCTTCACTTCGTTGAAAAAATTTAAAATTGAAGTAGAATTTTTTATCTTCCGGGGAAATATTCACAATTATGGTATAGCTTATTCCATCTACTACGGAAAAATTTAGAATAGAACTTTAAATTTCTTTATGTCTTTGGTGAACTTAAAACTGAAGTGGAAGATTTTTTTTCTCTGGAGAAATTAGAATTGAAGTGTGTTCTTTGGTAAAATTCAGAAGAGAACTTGAACTTTTCTATCTTCCAAGAAAAATTTGGAAGAGTCTTTAAAATTTTGTCATCTCTTGGACAAAAATCTGATCAGAAGGGAAAATTTTTTATATTATTTGGAAAAAAAAATGATTAATAGCTATTATCTTTTTTATTGGGGAAATTCAGAAGAATGCGCTTTTTTATCTTCTGTGAAAAATTTGGAAGAGTATTTAAAATTTTTCATCTCTTTGAGATAGATCTGAACTGAAGTGGAAAATTTATATTATTTGGAAAAATAGAAATGATCAATTACTATTTTCTTTTTCATTGAGAAAATTCAGGATAGAACTTGAACTTTTCTATCTTCTATGAAAAATTTGGAACAGTATTTCAAATTTTTTCATCCCTTTGAGAAAAATCTGAACCGAAGTGGAAATTTTTTATATTATTTGGAAAAATATAATTGATTAATAACTAATTTCTTTTTCATTGAGAAAATTCAGAAGAGAACTTGAACTTTTCTTCACTTCATTGAGAAAATTTAAAATTGAAATAGAACTGCTTATCTTTCGAGAAAATATTCACAACTGTGATAAAGTTTTTTCTATCTACTAAGGAAAAATTTAGAATTTGTAAAATTGGTTTAAGAAGGATATTAAGAAAAGAACTTGTTCTGAAAAGATATAATAAAGCCTTTTGAAAAGTATTGCTTGATCTTGGGGTGTGCAAAAAAGTCGTAAAGTAAAGTTGTGATAAAAAAGATAACTACTTCAACTTGTAAAATTGGTTTAGGAAGGACATTAAGAAAAAAACTTGTTCTGAAAAGATATAATAAAGCCCTCTGGAAAGTATTTCTTGATGTTTGGGTGTGCAAAAGATTCGTAAAGTTTTAGTGGAAAAGATAACTGCTACAAATTTTAAAATGGGTTTAGGAAGATAATTATGTAAAGAACTTGTTCTAAAAAGATATAATAAAACCTTTTGAAAAGTATTGCTTAATGTTGGGGCGTTCGATAAACCTTATAGTAAAGTTGTGGGGGGAAAAGATGAGTAATTAAACTTGTAAAATTGGTTTAGGAAGAACATTACGTAAATAACTTGTTCTGAAAAGACATAATAAATCCATTGAAAAGTATTACTTGATGCTGGGGTATGCAAAATGTTATAAAGTAAAGTTTTGGTAAAAACATAAGCACTTTAACCTGTAAAATGGGATTAGGAAGGATATTATGAAAAGAACATGTTCTGAAATGTCATTAAAAATATTGCTTAATGTTGGGGTGTGCAAAAAGTTGTAAAGTAAGGTTATGGGGAAAAAGATGGGTACTTCAACTTGTAAAATGGGTTTAGGAGGGACATTAAGAAAGGAACTTGTTCTGAAATGCCTTTTGAAAAGTATTGCTTGGTTTTGGTGCATTCAAAAAGCTGTAAAGTAAAGTTGTGGGTGAAAAGGATGGGTACTTCAACTTGTAAAATGGGTTTAGGAATGACATTAAGTAAGGAACTTATTCTGAAAAGATATAATAAAGCCTTTTGAAATGTAGGGGCCCTTCTGTGTCTCAAGTGCACAAAAAAAGAATTAAAAAAATGGGGAGGGGGTTCTTTGGGGGCCCGGGGGCCTTTGGGGGTCCGGGGGCTCTTGGGGGGCCGGGTGGTCCTTTGGGAGTCCGGGTGACCCTTGGGGGCCGGGGGCCTCCTTCGGGGTTGGGGTAGGGGGATCGGAGCCCTTTGGGGCTGGGGTAGAGGACCTCACAACACTGTTCAAATAGAACTTGTGTATTATAACGACCACAGAGTTTCACCCTCAAATCCTCTTCTAAATCATCTTCTAAAATCATCTTCTAAAATGCCTCAAACGGTTTCGCTTAAATCATCTTCTAATATGTCTCAAAACGGTTTCGCTCAAATAATCTCTAAACGTAATTTCTGCGTGTTCCTTTTGTTTTGACATCCCTGCGCTGTCACATTTGAAATTCCTAAGGAAACCCTTTCCCGCGTTAATCTCTTCATCTCTAGGATCAAAACATACGCCCGAAGATAATTATCCTGGATGAACACCAACAAATCAATCAACCTTGACATCATCCGTCAGACATCAATAAACTTCGCCCAGAAACAATTCTCCTGGACGAACACCAAAGACATTAATAAACTTCGCCCGGAGACAATTCTCCTTGACAATACATCAAAGTAAGAAAAATCCTGTTTATTTCATTCTCAGTGAAAAAAACCATAAAAACAGACATAAATTGCTGTTGACATCCATGAAAAACAACAAATAAATTGACCAACACTCATAACCATCCATAAAACATCCATCAAAGTGAGAAAAATCCTGTTTTTCATTCTCAGTGAAAAAAACCATAAAACAGACATAAATTGCTGTTGACATCCATGAAAAACAACAAATAAATTGACTAACACTCATAACCGGCCAGGAAACATCCATAAAAGTGAGAAAAATCCTGTTTTTCAAGTGCGAAAAATCCTGTTTTTTCATTCTCAGTGACAAAAACCATAAATTATGTACTGTCAACGTTAAACTAAATTGTAGATGGCAGCACATGTGCTCTCGTGGGGCTGGTACCCCCTCTCTACTGACAAAGTTGTATCTGAGAAGCGGCATATGTTATTGAATTAGACCTTTCAAGGTAAGCTGTAGCAGATTTTGAACTAGCCAAAAGATGCTATGTGTATACCATTACAACGATTACTGTAACTAATGAGGCTAAGAGGGTTTCAAAAGGGTAGATGAGCCATGTCATAGGCAGCGCTGCTCTATCATAGCTAGTACTATCATTGAAACTTTTCAAGGAGCTTATTCGATTGTAAATTAAAAGTCTTAGTGCACTTTTTAAGAGTCTAAAATGATTGGAGGGCAAGGAGCCCTCCTTAGCCCATAATTTTCCAAACACTTCCAATCAAAATTTTGAGACAGCCATTTTGTTCAGCATAGTTTAACGATCCAGTAACTATGGGTATGTAAAGGGAGACTGGTTATGTCAACACGCTACAACTATGTAATTAGCCCGTTATGCTTTAAAGCTAAATATTGTTTTAGAACTAAATGGTAAGGCACGGTGTGTATGCTGGTTGCCTATAAGACATTTCAGCCATATGCCAAGAACGACAAAGGGTATTAAGTTGACAATTTAACTAAATTAAGAGTGTAAGTGTATCTAGGTTTTCAAAGAGCATAGATAGAATTTCTTCGGAATGGTATTAAGTTTTATTTTTCAGGTCAACTTGAGGAGGTATAAAACTAAATTAAACAATACTATTTGTGTCATGATTTTCAAAAGGGTGTATGATGATAAAAATTGTTGAAAGACTTTTTCCAATTTAAAAATAGCAAGCAAAGCTACCGTATAGATTCTTACAGAAAAAAACCGAAAAGATATCAAATATTATTTTATTTTTCTATGAAAAAAATAAAAACGAACAGAAATTAATTGAACTTTTACAGAAAATAGTTTTCCACAAAATAAATTTTTCAAAGAAAAGTAAAGAACTCTTTTAAACCAAAAATCAGCAGAAATAAAATCAAATAATCTACGAAACGTAAAACTACAACTTATCACCAACAATAAATAAATGAAACCTAAATCGAACAGAAATTACAATAAATAACCGTGTCAAACTAAAAAAGAGCAGAAATTAACAAGAGTAGGACTGACGATCTCCATGCCTTCTCAGGACCAGAACATAATTTGCACTTTACTGAAAAAAAAAACAAAAAAAAACAACAAATGAATGTGCATTGTCTTTTAATATACATAAGTTGATATTTATTCCTTAAAGTCTTAATAATTTTTTATTTATTAAATTAAAAAAAGTTAAAACATTTAAAATGTATTTTTCCAGTAAAGTGCAATTTATGTTCTGGTTGCGCGGTCGGCCATTTTGTAGGCGACGATGCGAAATGCTGAAAAGAGTGTTTTTCAACCCCCCAATTATCTAGCCCTTCTGGGGTTTTCAAATAAATATAGAAAGGGGTGTGGGGGATAGGGTAAGAGTTACTCTCTCACCTCCCTTAACTTTGACTAAGCCTAAATAGGATGATGAGGGGTTATATATCCCTTCTTATAGCAGAAAAATGTTTCCAACATTTATTTTAAAGCTTCATGTAAGTAAACTTACAGTTTAAAGGAAGTATATTCACCCCCATTAAGAACTTATTCAACAAAATCACCTTCATCAAAAATTATGACTAACTATTCAGGTTTTGTCCAAAATTTTAGTTTTAATCAAACATCTTAACTCTTAAGGCTGGACGATATGAAAATCGAAAATTAGCTATACAGAAAAGATTTTACTGTGCAAAAATGGGGCGGTTATTTTTCGATGAATACAAACGGGTTTAGAAGGCGGTCCTTAACTTGACTCTGCAAAATTTGAATAGCAGGGTTTCAAACTCTCACCTGATTCAAAACAAAATAGCAAAATCGCAAGACAAAATCGCAAAAAAAAGTAAAAAGCGGATAGATACGTAGAATTTTGTTTCCCTCTCAGTATTAGCCTTTAGTCAAATTGAGAAAAAACTAGAAATTTAAAAAAGAAGAAAGATCAATTAAAGAAAAACGTATGGAAGTTTGATAAACTGTTCATAAGAAAGAATACGATTATTTAGCAGGGGCACCGGCAGAAAATCTTCCAGGGGGGCAGACGCCAAAATACCAATGGTGGTTGGAGGACAGGGAATATATTTCAGGATATTTATTTTTATAGGAATAAGTTTATTTATAAATATTTTTAGTGAAAAACTCTCAAATAAAAAGAGCATTTAAATTGCATACAAAATGAAACAAAATACAGTATATTTTAAACAAAAGTTCCTGGCAAAGGATCGCTTTATTTAATCAATAATATATGTAATTATTATGCATATAATCTTAAAAGAAAATCTGATTCAAACCAAAATTACAGAAAGATTTATTGCTTCCATAGATTATAACAGATGTAGACTTATCTTTATGCAATTTCACTATGCAGAAAAATTGAAAAAAATTGGGACACTAGCCATCAATTTACAATTATTCATACATACAATTTAACATTAAAAGATCAAGAGCTTAAGGGGCCAGAGCCCCTTAAGCTCTTAAGCCCCTTAAGCCCCTTAAGCATCATTTCTTGGTTAGGCCTGGGTATAATTTTAGAAACAGTCAGGAATCATATGAACAAATAAGTTTTTCCAACTGAAAGTAAGGAGCAACAATATAACTTAATATAAACAGAAATTGTTCCGTATATAAGCGGGCCTGTCCCCTCCTCAATCAATCGTCCTTTACTTTAAAACCTGATTTTTTGTCTCAATTCTCTAAGAATGACAGCTGAAAAACAAGGGCAGTCAAATTTAAACGAGAATATTTTGTAAAAGCACAAAATATTTTAGCCTAATTCAA
The DNA here is from genome assembly GCF_049724085.1 of Artemia sp. Qi Xiang Cuo. Lineage (NCBI taxonomy): Eukaryota > Metazoa > Arthropoda > Branchiopoda > Anostraca > Artemiidae > Artemia > Artemia sp. Qi Xiang Cuo. The sequence goes on along the minus strand of NC_142813.1, from coordinate 17,474,586 downwards.
TCAAATATACAATCAGGATTGCAGCAGTAGCTGTAATTAGTAAAGAGCGAACCGCAGTTCATACTAGCCAAAAGTTGAAAAACACGTTTTGAAACAAAACTGCCTAATGAGAAAAATTTCCATCTGACACTGAATCAGGAATATTAACAATTGTTTCGTTAATCTTAAAAGTAAAAGTTTAGTCTTCCATAGTCTTTTTTTCTTTTTTTTTCTTGCGGGGCTGGGGGGTAACAAGAACGTCATAGAGAAATTTTTAATGGCTCATTTTAACGAAATTTAAATTTGCTAGTGTCCTTTTTAAGTGATCAAAAACATTGGAGGGAAGCTAGCCCCCCCCCCTCTTCAAAAAGCCCCCTCCCCTAAATTCGTCCAATTAAAAAATTCAGATAGCCATTTTGTTCAATATATTTCTAAGGTCCAATAACTATGTTTTTCGTGATAATATGACCCTCTAAAGTCCCTGGGAAAGGTCTGGACGTGGTACCGACCGTCTTGGTATCACACGTATCGGTATTGCGCATATCGGTATCGGTTGTCTTTTTCAATAATAGTTTCGTGCCTTCTAGCATGGTTGCAGCAGTGACTGCAGCCAAGTAAAGAGCAAACCATCGTCCATAGTAATCAAAAGTTGAAAAACGTGTTTTGAAAAAAAAATGCCTCATGAGAAAAAATTGTCATCTGACACTGATTCAGGAATGGTAGCTGTTATTTCGGTTAATCTTAAAAGTAAAAGTTTATCGCGAAGACAAATTTAAGGATCACGAAACCCCTCAAAAACGGAGTCAGACCAAAATAAGAATTGTACCATTGGAATCACTATGGTCAATAGCCATGTCTGGGAAAATTAGAATCACCCACCTTGAAAAACAAGGACTTCTTTTGCAAAAAAATCACTTTTTTGCACGGGCAGTACTGATGTCTCATTTTTTTCTTCTTTTTTTACCAGGGCTAGCGGGTTACCTAAAATCATAGAATAGTGTTTAATGGCTCATTAGAACTAAAATTAAAATTTCTAGTGCCCTTTGTAAGTGACCAAAAAGACTGCAGGACAGTTACCCCCTCCCCAAAATGCCCCTTTCCCTTAAAATCGTCCGATCAAAATTTTGATATAGCCATTTTTTCAGCATGGTTAAAGATCCAATAGCTATGGTTTTGGTGATAACTTTTGGTGATAACGCCTTACTGAAAACTATATGAGTCTTGATCAAAATCAAATTGAATATTAGATATATAATGATATTAATTGTTGAAAGATCCATCAGTTCAAGATTTGTTTTTACTGTAATTTTTATTTTCATTTTCAATGCTGTAAGAACTGGAAAAAATTAATTTGTAACATACGAGTAATTCGTTTTCAGTGAAGCGCCAATGACGCAGAAGGCTTTAGGTTTTTACAGTTAAAGAAGGGGACAGCATCCAAATTTTGTTTGTAGTGAAACTATATTTGTCTTGACCAATCTTGGAAAGAACTAATAAATTAAACTGAATATTTGATGTATAATGATATTAATTGCTAAAAGCTCACCAGTTCAAAATTTTACTGTAATTTTAATACTTATTTTCAATATTAAGTACAAAAGAAAATATTTGTGATATAATTCGTTTTCAGTAAAGCGCCAATGACGCAGTAGGTTTTAGGCTTCTACAGTGAGGCGATACCCAAACTCTTGTTTGTAGTTATTTTTATTTGATTTAAACTTGATTTGCATATTCAATTTAAGTTTCACTCGTTTTAAGATTTATTCATTCATTTACATTAATATATATTGTATGTTTGTTCGCATTGATTGTTTATTTAGTTTCTGTTTGTTGTGGGTTTCATTTATTCTTTAATAGTAATTTCTGGTGGTTTTGAGTTTGAATTTTAACAGGTATTTGTATCTCCTGAGCTTAAGTTTAAATTGGCCTTTACTTTTCTTTGAAAAACTTATTTTTCGGAAAGTTTGTTTTAATTATTTTTTGTTCGTTTTTGTTTGCAAAATGTTTCAAGTTTTTATGGCATGGGGGGGGGGGTGCTTACTGTCCGATTACTTTTGACTTTAAAAAACGGATCTAGAACTTTCAATTTAAATCGAGTGAGGTTTTTTTCAAAGTCTATACGATTACATCTTTGATAAAAACCTTATATATGAACAATAGACAGCTTGAATAACTTGTGGAAAGCGATTGACAACAATGAATGGATTAAAAAAATAGCTCCAATAAGGGGGCTTAGACCATTTCACTTGCTGACACAAAGGGATCACGACTGTTTGGAATTGACCTTAATAGGATTTTGTGTGTCAAAGTAATTTTGCATCTATCACAGAGTGTGTATTTTAACCTCATAATTGGATAATTATAATAGATTTACTATGTGTTCTTCCCGTACAAAACTTTACCATATTAAAGTCTTTGGCGTCGGAGCGGCGTACTTGGCATAAAGAAGAAAACTTTAGCGTAGACAGTAGGAGAGGAGGAGGCTGAGGTTGGAGACTCATCCAACACGGGGCGGAACTTCACTTATCTCCTCTGTTCCCGATTTAGGAGATCAGACAGACTCATTGGGCTGTAGAGTGTTGGACCATTTGAGTTGTGGAATACGTTAAAATACTCAAAACTACTTAATATTTTCAGTTATTGCAGGATTGATTTCATAGATTGTGGAATGGTGAGCCCCCTGGGCCATCGTTTGGGTGAGCCTCAACTCATAATATGCAATTTTGATTAATTGTTCCGTGTTATGTGCATATATTAGTAGTATGTTAACTTATACTTCTATGGCGCCCCCGTACAAACAGTTTTTTTCTGTTAATTTTGCAGGTCATTACACTCTTTGCCAGGGAATGACGCAATCCGTGGTCATTAATATTTATTTGTTTTAGTAGGGTTTTTTTTTTTTAACTTGGCTATTTGTTTCATGGATTTCATTAATAGAACGAGTAATGTTCTTGAAAAGGGTAATTAATTCTTTTGTTTACTAGATTTGCGATGTTTTTGCGAAAAGGTATTAGCGTAAGGGTATTACGATGCTTAAGAATGTCTCACGGGTAATTAAAGAATGGGGTGCTTACATCAGATACTTAATAGATTTGAAACTTACAAGTGACATTGCTAGAGTCAAATATATTTGGTGTTGGTGATATTATGACCCTCCAAGTCCCCTGGGGAAAGGGCTGCACAGTGTATCGGTATCGGACGTATTATTTTTGGGCGTATTGGTATCGCAGTTATCTATACAGATTTTTAGTAGCTCGTATAAAAGATATTACTCATATCTACTTTCTTCCTATAAATTCAACCATCAGCAACTTCAAAACGGCACTAAAAACGGCACTTTTGGTGCAATGTCTCAAGTGGAAAAGCTGGGGCTAGTGGACTACCAGCACTTCCGGTTTTTCTGGTATGCGTAATTTCAAAGTTCAATGTCTTTTTTTAGTGGTAAACCTAAAACCGAAATGAGGGCAGGAGATAACTTAATTTACTTAGACAATGAACGATATTAATTAGTGATTGATTGTATCAGTGGAGAAAAAAAGGATTAAACTGATTAACAGTTAAGGTAACCCCAAAGGAGCTGTTAACTGAGGTAATTTGTTATAAATTTGAAAAATACCTAACGACGAATCGGAAATGGTTGATTAACATTTGCAAAAAAGGGAAAAATGGGATTTGCGAATCGGAGGAGATGGAGTGGTTATGCACTGTATAATACACAAGTGACGTTTTGGAGAATATTGTCAATTTAAATAGTATCTAACGTTCCCCGAGGGGTTTAGTTAAATTGGGTTGAGTTTCACGAATGTTCAGTAGTAAGAGAGTTCAGTAGTACAGGGGTTCAGCTGTACAGGGTTTTGGTTATAAAGGGGTTCAGTTACATGGAGGGATTCAGTTGAACAAGGGGGGACTTTGGGCAGTGTGTGTCTCTTTAGGCTGTGTGTCTCTTTGGGCAGTTTGAATCTTTATGGTCTGTGTGTGCCTCTTTTGGCTGTTTGTGTCGGGTTGGGCTTTGCGTCTCTCTTTGGTCTGTATGTGTCTCTTTGGGCTGTTTGAGTCTTTTAGGTCTGTGTTTGTCTCTTTGAGTTGTGTTTCTCTTTGGCCTGTCTGTGTCTATTTTATCTGTTTGTGTCTCTTGAGTCTGTGTGTGTCTCTTTGGGCTGTGTGACTCTTTGAGCTGTTTGATTCTTTTTGGTATGTTTGTGTGTCTCTTTGGGCTGTTTGAGTATTTTTGGTCTCTGTTTGTATCTTTGTGATGTGTGTGTCTCTGTGGGCTGTGTGTGTGTCTTTTGGCTTTGTGCGTCTCTTGGGTCTGTGTGTGTCGTTTGACTGTTTGTGTATTTGTTATGGGGGGGGGTCTATTTGGGGCTTTTGTTGTCTTTTTTTTGGGCGGTGAGGTTCTGTTCTTGAATGTGTATCGTTGGACTGGGTCGGTGTCTTTTTTAGCGTGTTGTCTCTATTGGCTTTTGTTTTCATAGTGGACTTAGTGTAGTTCATTTTGATGTTTTTGTATATTATTGGTCTTATTTGCCTCTTTGGGCTATGTGTGTCGCGTTGGGGCGTTTGAATATTTTGGTCTGTATTTGTCTGTATGGGCGTTTTTTTGTGTGTGTATTTTTACATTTGCTATTTTTGTCTATTAGAGGCCATGTGTGTCTCTTTGGGCAATGTGTGTCTCTTTGGAGGGATTTGAATCTTTTTGGTATGTATGTGTCTGTATGGTCGTTTTTTTTCTATTTGGGGGGTGTTTTTTTGTATTTTGGCGTTTGGTTTCTATTCGAACTGTGTGTATTTATCTTTATCCTGTGTGTGTGTGTCTATTTGGGATGTGTGTGTCTCTTTAGGCTGTATGTCTCTGTGGGCAGTTTGAATCTTTATGGTCTGTGTGTGCCTCTGTTGGCTGGTTGTGTCTCTTCGGGCTTTGTGTCTCTCTGTTGGATGTGTGCGTCTCCTGTCTCTTTGGGCTGTGTGTCTCTTTGAGCTTTTTGAGTCTTTTTGGTCTGTTTGTGTGTCTCTTTGAGCTGTTTGAGTCCTTTTGATCTGTGTTTTGTCTCTTTGGGCTGTTTGTGTCTCTTTGGTCTGTGTGTGTTTATTTGTGCTTTTCGTTTATATGATAACTGTTTGTTTCCCTCTTGATCGTGTGTGTGTATCTTTGTTCTGTGTGTATCTCTTTAGTCAGTATGTCTCTTTGAGCCTATTGAATCTTTATGGTCGGTGTGAGTCTCTTTTGGCTGGTGGTGTCTTTTTGGTACGTGTGTCCCTCTGTTGGATGTGTGCGTCTCTTGTCTCTTTGGGCTGTGTGTCTCTTTGAGCTGTTTGAGTCTTTTTGGTCTGTTTGTGTGTCTCTTTGACCTGTTTGAGTCTTTTTGATCTGTTTGTGTCTCTT